>NC_056570.1:27439692-27454474 GCF_013358625.1 Macadamia integrifolia | reverse complement strand
TTTTTTTTTTTTTTTTTTTTTTTATAGAATTTCAATCATACGACTTTGATGTATGGAATATGGTTTTTCAAGGATTTATGTGGAGTTCTTGTACTTAAGCTTTTCAAATTTATTTTAAACTTTGATAATAACACAATTATTTTTTAGTAATAACACTTTTTTTTTTTTGGTAGGAAATAATAACACATAACTGCCATATTTCCATGCAAGTCTATCATTAACAAATTATGATCTGAACATGTCCACCAAATTTAGGTTAATAATGATTGCCACATGCCAGCAATCATGGAAATATTGTAAAGGGAAACAGAAGCTAGAAGCTAGCGTGACACCCTTTAATTATAAACAACATTCTCAGATATAGTGATACTATATTCGACTTGAAAACAATAGATGGACTCCCACACTTGAACAACAGAAGGAAAGGAGGGCAAAAAATACAGGTGAGTTTTCCTTCACCGTGGTTGTACTCTTCATACACGAATGGAGGATCATAATTTCTCTGCCCCTATTCAATCTGAAATGTCTTTCACTATCCCAGGATCCCATCGACGGTTTAAAAAAAAAAAAGGGCTGGTGAAGAGATTCTTTCTTCACTGTGGGCATAATGGAAATTCCAAAAACATATAAATAAATGAGAGAAAAAGAAATTACATGATATATCATTGTATGTCCCTCCCACAATCTCTCCGAACACTTCATTAAAGATGGACCCCATTATTGGAATAAAATGCCAACATAACCAAAGCATCGTATGGGCCATAAAAATGGTTGTTTGGACTAAAATTTTTGAACGATTGACATGAATAGGCAGTGGAAATGTTCAAGCCCAACTAAGAATAAAGTCACCCGGTTAAAGATGCAAAGGCTTTGTTTAAGTAATGGACTTACAGATATAGCCAAACGACCCATGGTGCCAAAAGCGGCCTGGCCAATGTCTGGGTAAGTCTCGAGCTCAGGTTCGCTGTCTAAGCAGTAGCGCAAGAGAACTCCGGTATACCAAGAGAGCACCGCAAAGATAAACAATACGGAAAGGCCCATCCAACCGCCTTCCTTCGCTGCATAGGGAGTAGAAAGGATTCCAACCCCACACAGAACGTTTATTCCTGCATTCACACACCAGTCACAGTGGCAATAAACAAAAACAATGGCATTAAGACAACTGAACTATAACATTTTTAAGCACAAGTATTAATCAATTGGATAGGGCATAGCCCACCTCATAAACGACAGCCCATGAACAAAATAAAATAAAAGATGCTCGCACTTTACAAATTAAAACCATTACGCCCCTACCCTAGCCTATTTTAGTAAGCATATTATTAAATGTAGCCTTTTCCCTTTTACGATAGATGTTGATGTCCAACCCCAAATGAGCCAAAAACTCATAGAAATTGAATATAGAGACGACAAGATTTGCTTTTAGGCACCAAGCACGATGCTCGCATGAGGAGGTCGGACAAGTCGGGACATATTTGGTGGAGATGGATGAGATTTTCTCCGGATTCGGGCGCCAAAGATTCCAATTTCCAACCGACATTTTTGTATGGGTCAAGTTCTCTCTTTTTCTCGCTTTTACCAGTAGTTGAATTTATAAAGGTTACATGGAATATGGTAAAAACTAGACAAACTCCTATCGTGAAAGTACATGTTTGCTTGTGGAGGCTTATGTTTAGAATTAGGCCAGAAATAAGAATTGGACATCAGCCCAATTCTCCAATTTGTGAAGTATAGGCCAGAATTAAGGAAGCATTGGACGTCAGCCCAATTCTACAATTCTAAGGCACACAAAAGAGCAATATTTATGGAGAAGTGATGACTGTAGTTCTGTATAAAATTTGTACAAATGAGGGGCTGACACTCATTGTATATGCTTTAGAGGATAGAAATGGGATTTTAATCCTCTTCAATTTTTAATATACACGATTAAGAATAGGAGAGAATCTAAATCCGAAGAAATGAGGGGTTTTTCATCAACTAATCCAAAAGAGAATAATAGAAGAAAATAAAAATATTTATAAAATATAGTTGAAAAGTGAATTTTTTAATGAAAATTTGTAAAATGAATTGCTTGGATTAGAATCGGATGATACGAAACAATCATCGGTCCGAAGGCTGTATTTGGTAGCCAAGAGAAGAAAAGAAAAGAAAAAAAAAATTACAATTTTTTGTACTTTTTTTCTTGGGTTAATAATTTTTCTTTGCACTAGGTATGTCTTCACCCAAGGGAAGATTCCTCTTAGGAATTGTGAAATTTTCTTGCAAAAAACACATGAAAACATGAGAAAATATGAAAACATGATAAGACAAAAAAATGAATGATTACACAATGATTTCCTATGTGTCTATCTCTCTCTTAAAATTCAAAAATTTTTGAATTTTTTTTTTTCTTCTCTTGGTAACCAAATATACATACTCTTTTTATTTTCTCACCATTTCTTCTCTTTTCTTTCCTTTTTTTTTTCTAAATTCTTTTTGTTTTCTTTTCTTATATGGGCTACCAACCATAGTCTAAGGGGGTATTTGGTTCGGTAAATCAAATGGTGTATGTATTATATATGAATGTCAATCTTTTGATAAACATTCTTCTGAATTATGTTTCTTTCTGAAAAATTGTTTGGTTGCCTTAAGGCTAGTACATGTTTCTCGCGGGTTGAGATATTGGATTCCGTAGAGAACACCTTTCCGCTTACTCCTTTATATACTAGGTGGTAAAAAGGTTGCTCAAATATGAGTTTAAGTATTAAGGTAAACTCAGATTTGGAACACATCCTTTGTAATATGGCCATTCATGAGAAGTATGATGCTCATTTATGACGGTCATTCTAGTGGAACCAAACAACTCAAAAAATTAAGAATTATCATTCTAAAGAATGTCATCCCAAAGATTTACTGAACCAAACACCTCCTAAAGCATTTTTTGGAGTGATCAATTCACATTATGGTTCTAGGGTTCGACAGAATTTGAAGGATTTCAACTGATTAAAAAAAGAAAAAAAAGAAGAAGAAGATTCGAGAAGGAATTAGATTGGACTATATGTCGGCTAGACTCAATTCAAATACCAAACCCATGTTTTAAAAACCTGATGCAGATAAAAAAAAAAATATAGCATGTCTTTTTTTTTTTTTGTCAAGAAAAATATGACATCACATGCACACACTATCAATAAAAATAAATAATAAAATTAACACTTAGATTCGTAATTTTCTACCAGACCTTTGCTAACTTATTTTTTCTTCTCTTATACCCACCAAAGATTGTTCAATAGAATAAAAGTACAATAAATAAATAAATTATCGAAATTTTAAAGCAACATCATCGAAGTTTTACTTAGGTTCATTCAGCAACAGAAGTTGGACTTAGGTACGAGCTTCTCTCTTTTAGGCTCCCTCTAGTTGCAATAATTGTATATATACTTAGGGAACAATTATAATTATATTTTGATCATGCAAATAATAAATAAATAAAATTTCATAAATTTTGATTTAATTTCACTCCACTTCCCTATTATTTCCCTAGCAGCTGGCTTCGTGATAGGATTGATCGTCATATGCCTGAAAAATAATGAGGTGATGAGGCCCCAATATCAATCATCTTATCTTCTCAAAGGTTAATAGCAATTAACAAAGGGCAATCACATGGTGGACCCTATTTCCAAATTCAATTCAACTAGACAATTAAAACTTTGACATAAATGCCATCTCCAGTTATGTGGGTATCTGATTGCTTCAAACGGGCAGACCCAAGTTCATTGTTTAAAACTAGAGTTTATAATGTATGAAAAATTCAATAATTATTTATACATTACATCATTAGTTATTTTGTATAAAATAATTTTACAAAATTTACCCAAATTCTTAAAATTATGTGCCATTTTTCACACCTATAAAATATACTAATGTAACAACACTTTGGATAATCATGCTCAAATCTGACGGATGACTCCACATACTAACATCATTGCATTAGATATGAAAAATAAATTCTTCCGATCTAATACTAGTAAATGCCCATTAACATGAGTGATGGTTAGTTATTTCTCTAATTTTTTTTCTTCAAAAAATAGTTGACCATATCAATGTACACTTAGTGGGAAAAATACTTAAAGTTTCCCAATAATTTCTTTAGTTTTCCTACACTTTGGTTATAGAGTAAATTTGGCGACGGTCCTCGACAACCGCCATTGTAAATGTCCGCCAAAGTGTCTTATTTGGGCACTTTTCTTGTAATTCTTAAACCACAACCATAAACTATAATTAGTGGCGATCCTTAGCAACTGCAATTGCAGATATCTGCAAAAGTGCCTTATTTGGGCACTTTTCTTGTAGTTTTCCTAAATTGTGGCCATAGACTTTAGCGGTGGTCCTCAACAACCGCTTTTGTAGATGTCCGCCAAAGTGCCTTATTTGGGGACTTTTCTTATAATTCTTAAACCGCTACCATAGACTATATCTAGTGGCGGTCTTCAGTAACCGCTGTTGTAGATGTCCACCAAAGTGCCTTATTTGGGCTCTTTTCTTTTAGTTCATAAACTGCTACCATAGTCTATATTTAGTGGCGATCCTCAGTAACCGCCGTTGTAGATGTCCACCAAAGTGCGTTATTTGGGCTCCATTCTTGAAGTTCTTAAACCGCTACCCTAGACAATATTTAGTGGCAGTCCTCACTAACCGCCATTGTAGATGTCTACCAAAGTGCCTCATTTGGATTCTTTTCTTGTAGTTTTCCTAAACTATGACCAGTCCTCCACACACCACCGTTGTAGATGTCTGCCAAAGTGCTTTATTTGGATTACCAGTCCTCAGCAACCAATTGTAGATGTTCGCCAAAATGCCTTATTTGGATTCTTTTCTTGTAGTTTTCCTAAACTATGACCATACGATACATTTAGGCGCTTTTCTTGTAGTAACTCTTAGGCTATGTTTGATAGCCAAGAGCAGAAAAGAAAAGAAAAGAAAAAAGAATCTAGAAAAGAAATGAAATTGTGAGAAAATAAAAAGAGTATATATGTTTGGTAACCAAGAGAAGAAAAGAAAATAAAAGAAAAAAATTCAAAAAATTTTGAATTTTAGGAAAGAGATAGACACATAGGAAATCATTGTGTAATCATTCATTTTTTGTCTTATTATGTTTTCATATTTTCTCATGTTTTCTTGTGTTTTTTGCAAGATTATTTTTTGGGGAGCAAAATAAAACTTCACAATTTCTAAGAGGAATTTTGAATTTCAAAAGCTCAATCTTCTATTTGGGTGAAGACATACAAAGTGCAAAGATAAATTCTTAACCCAAGAAAAAAGAGTACAAAAAGTGTACTTTTTCTTTTCTTTTATTTTCTTCAATTGGCTACCAAACACAGCCTTGTACTTGCCAAAATACAAGGCCGCGTTTGGTTGTCACTTAAATCATTTTTTCCTATTCTAACAATTGTAACTGCCCATGGAAAATTAGATTAAGTTAAGGACAAACTGATAAATAATTGTTTTGGGGGTGTGGGTGAGACCACATTCATCAAGTGACAACCCATAGCAGCCAAAATGTGTCATTGTCACATGCCTTTGCACGTAACTTCACTTTGGGTTTTACCAACAAAAATTAAAAACTGCACATTGGGTAAAAAGTGTAATTACAGATAAAAAAAAAAGGTAAAAAATATAATTATATTATTTTGTTAAAAAGTGTGATAATGTAGCTTACCATTCAGCACAGCTTGTCCATAAGAGCATTGTCGAGACCCCGGTAGTTCGTGTGAGACTAAGACTTGGGATGATTTTTGGTCAGGGGAAATCTTTTTGCCTGGAGGCTTCTTTGTGGGAATAGGAGGAAGCAGAGCATGAGAACTCTTGCGCTGCTGTTGTTGTTGGTCATCTGCGTGTAACAAAGGCTTTACTACAGAGGAGAGTACTTCAGGAGTGTGTCTCCTTGTTAGGGATGATGAAAGGAAAGAGCTGCTTAATCTCGACAATGTTGGAGTGCCTAGAAACCCGACATTTGGAGAAGGAATGCTACTGTACATATCAATGGATTGCCTGACAAATTAATGGAAAAGAATGTTAATCAATATTGAATTATTGATGATAAGGAAAAACAATAATAAAGGACATTGTTTTCCTTCACCTATAATGAAAGAGTAAATGTCATCATCCACAAGATTTTCTTTCAAATTAATCTAGAAAGGGTATTTTTGAACCTTCATTAATAAGGGAATGAAAGGTAATGACGAGGCTCACTCTTTGAGTTCAATCATAGTGTTTAAGTCACCCTAGATGACCAAACAGAAAAAAATGGTATTTCATCACCCATTTTAACACCATCCGAAAGCCATGGTCCAGAGGCTGCGGCTGAAGAAAAACTGTCCCCTCGAGAAATATAATTTTAGGAAACATAGACAAGGCTAGTCACGAGAGGCCCCTATTTTGTGAATTGTGTCAGAAATGGAACCATGGATTACTCAGTGGCTGTGCTCTCTATTAATTTTGGGAAACAAAGAATTTAAAATGAGAGAGAGAGAGAAGAGGGAACGAGTCCAGAATCCAGATCATCTTCCTGTACTTTTTTTTTATTCGAAAAGAAAAGAAAAGGAAATTACGTATTATCCAAGATTTGATATAAATAGTCTTATCCTCTATCAAGATTTGATCCTCTCCCTGTACTTGGTGAGTTATTATTCCTTACATGCTGTCTTGCTCTGCTCTTAGCCTCTTACCTGATTTTTCTCTGTTCTCTTTTTTTCTTTATTCCTTATCGTGAGATACCTGACGAAAGCTCTCCCATCATGGTGTCCAGGACAGATGGAACGAAGTACAAGAGCGAATCCGGATTCCGGACTAGGAATGGTCACCCACTTAAATAAAGTGACTTCATAAAACGATTCTTAGGCACTGTTTGAGTAACACTTCTATTCCGCAAATAAAAATCACTACGGCATTCACACTTCTGGTCCGCAAATAAGACCACTTACCACTTACTACTCTCGTAGGGTAGTAGTGATTCTTATGGGTTGAAATCGTTTATAATTCCGATCTCGTATAATTTCGTAAAATATCACATCTTCAAGAATGACACATGTATTGATATCAATACAATGGTCTAGATTGGTACAATTAATAAAATCAAAAATCAGTGGAGATGTATTTAAATCAGATCTGTACCATTGTATTGGTATTAATACACATGTCAACCCTTGAAGATGATATTTTACGAAATTATACGAGATCAGAATTGCAGACAATTTTTTTCCGATTCTTATTTGTTAGGTTTTCATATTCTGCAGCAGATGAGGATCACTACCACTAAAAGTCGAGCAGATCAAAGGAAATTATTGCCACAGTAATAAACCTATTTAGGGTCATGTTACCCTGGCAGGGTAGCAGACTATTATATCCTTTTGGAATGAAAAGACCAGCAAGGGTGGAAGCTTTCAGAATTAATGTTCCCGTCGAAATAAGCTGAAAACCAAAACACTACAAAGTAGTGAACTACTGCATCTAAAACCAGTTAAAACTTAAACCGCTAGCAGAGAAGACTCATGAAACAGAGGAAGACCGAATGAACCAGAGCATAACACACAAACGAGAGAGAGAGAGAGAGAGAGAGAGAAGCTATGTTGTATCCGTATCACTGTACCTGTAACTTTGTGGCCATGAAGTATTATAGGAACTAGGCCGGTTCTGTTGGTGGCTTTCCACAGATGAAGCATCCGAAGAGTCGGAATCATTACCATCATCTCCCCCTTTTTCAGACGCCTTTTCAACGTCTTCATCATCGCTCTCGATGTAGAAATTCTGCTCCGAAACTGAATTTTTCATTTTACTTCCGCTCGAAAAGGCCTTTTTCTTTACCTGCAAAAGATCTCAAAGTTCATTCGTCTCCTAGTGGGTTAAGATTAAACAAATGTTAACAAAACTAAGATCTGAAGAGCCCGATCGGACTCCGGAAGACTATAATATACTTAGCGACCATTAGTCGTTAAAAAGAAACAACCAAATTACAGTTCTAAATCAAGTACAACGAACGACAAGAAACGAAAGTTATCCTCGAAAAATCGACGATACCTGTTTCGACTAGTGCTGAAGTCTCTCTAGGTCCAGAATGTCTTGTTTTGGAAGATTCGAAGGATCGTATTCAGAGTATAAACTGATGAAAAAAATCCTCAAGATCAGAATTTAGAACCACAAAACGGATTCTACAATTTTAGAAACTCAGCATCTGTGAATTAGATTCACGCCATGGAGATAGAAACTCCCCAAAAGAAAGAGAAGAGGATTAAAATTTCAAAGAAATAAAGGATCTACGACATATAGATTACGAAATGAATACAGACCGTCAATGAACTGCTCCGATAAACTAGAAATTTCCAAAGCGCGAATATGGATCTTGAGGTTTGTTCTTAAGGAACAAAAGGAAGATAATCTTCGAATCCGTGAGATTCAAAACAAAGATCTGATTTCTAAACTTCTGAAAAAGCAAATAACGAAAACAAATGTCGTTGAACAGAGATCCAAATTCCGAAGAGGATTCTCTGAAAGCGATGAAATTCCGGATTCGGGAAGCTCCTCAGAGAAAAAGCGCTAATGTGCTCTCTCTTCTCTCTCTCTCTCTCTCTCTCTCTCTCTGCTCTGACAACTGCAGTGTGAAGAGAGTTCTCCTTCGACCGTCGTGAGTCGTGAATGGCCTCCAATTCCTATTATATAGAGTCTCCCTCTCTCTCTGTGTTCTGAACTCTCGGAGAGTTCGGACTGCAGAATGGCGCTTATCTTGTACGCAGTTAATTTACGAAATTAGCCTTAAAAGCCGAACGTTATTTTCTGCTTACGATGTGACAACTAAGCACGAATATTTTGTGGGAAATGTAGCCGATGGCTATCCTATTCAGGTTTTCCGTCTGTATGGGACTCTGGCTATGGCGATAGGTATAAGGTCATATCGGTCAATATGATACCGATACCTTGAACAAAAACGTGGCCACAAATCATGTAGATTGTAGATAACCCCCCTAACTTGTTTCTTATTTGAAGAGGCCCTTAGTATCACCTCTTAGCAGTGTCTTTCTTCAAATTGGGTAACAAATTCTTATTGGAAAAAAAAAAGAAAGTAATAAATGAATATGATAATAAATGTAAAAGGGAAAAGATTTGGGTACATCATTAGAAATTGCAAGTTTGTGTGCAATGTGCACAAAAATCCTCTGCTGTGAGGCATTGAGGATCCAATGACTGTGATGCATGTTGGGGTTTTCCTAACTATTAGATTCTCATTGTCGTTCATCACTCACCACAAAATATTTGAGTCTCTCTCACTCTCTCATCCTATCCCCCACTTGACACCGCAAAGGTTTTGAGTCCATCTAGCGTCTATTGTGTCTATCTCTCTTTTTCTTTTTCTCTCTTCCCCCCATTTGACACTGCAAAGGATTTGAGTCCAACTAGCGTCTATTGTGTCTCTCTTTCTTTCTTTCCCCATTTGAAAAGGCACCACCTAACTACTCTTGTATGATGTCCTATTCGCATCCTATCGATGCAACTCAATAGTTTATTATATGTCAACGTTGTGCTTATCTCTCTCCCTAATCAAAGTAGTAAACTTTACAATAAATCATTACCAACAAAATAATTGATTACCTAAGACTCATCACCTAATTTGTTACGAGGACAGAAAATTGGGACAGGCAAGAGTCTGAAGAAGATTATCTTTGCCCAAGAGTATCTCATAAACCCAAATAATAATAATAATAATAAAAAATCACTTGTCCAGTTTACTAGAGAATGTCAAAATGTAAAGTCAAGTAAAGGAGAAAAATTTTAATTGATCTCATCAATGATTTTATAATTAATTTGTCCTATAAAATAAACTAATTAAACTTTTAAACCAATCGCTTTTTTTTTTTTTTTTCTGTAAAGAATGTAGAAAAGGAACCGTTTCAACAACTACCTAATAAGAGTGGCCCTTCTCTATGCATGGTGTATTTATCCTAAAATATTTACTTTGATTCGACATTATCCATTGAATTAAATGGAGTCAAAATAAATAAAAAAAATTTATGGTTCAAAAACATATGCACTAAAGAAATTAATGTATTCGTATCTGAAATTAATACATAAATACTCTACGAATGAATAATACATGTCTTCACTATTTACGGTAAAAAATAATTAAAGAAATCATTGACTCCATCAATTACAATTTATTATTTTGACATCTACACTTTGGGATTTAATATTCTTTATTTTTTGTTTAAACAATATATTTATTTTAATAAAATCGAACCAGCATAAAATAAAGGGATATTTTTGTTTGAAGAATATAAGTATCATTTTTGGAATGTTCTTGGGATAAATCCTACATATAATAATGTATCAGATAATAGATGGTTCCTTTAATAGGAGCATTGAGAGCATAGGGAACACAACTTATAAACTTTTTCCGAGGCTCATAGATTCTATTACTTGCAATATTGGGATTATGCGAAACATATATTCAAAATCTCTATAAATATCACTTAAAAATTTTAATTAGAACGTTAGACCTTTATTTCAAAGAACTCAATTATTGTTAAGAAGACATTCAAAGAAAACATTATGGTTTCTTTGACGGTTTTCATCTTTATAATTTGATAAACTTAAAGGAAAAAAAAAAAAAAAACTGAATCATTATCTTTCAAACAAATCAATTTAACTAAAAATGCATTTTTTGGGGTTGGGTTTTTTTTTTTTGGGGGGGGGGGGGGTGTTGGGGTAAAACTTGTAATCAGGTGTACATTCATCCATATAGCGTTTTTTTTTTTTTTAATAAATTTGAGATATTAAATATTTATTCACGTATTGGTCGTGGCTCAAGATAAATCCACTCAGGGTCATTATGTTATAAAATGATATGCTTCGAGAGACGCAATGAAATTATTTGATGCAAAATGGAGCCCAAGCTTAAAAATAAAAAATTAAAAAAGAAGAGCTAAAGAAAAGTTCTCGATATAATATTCTTTTTTGGGAGGAGGGAGTTGCCCTCGAACTATCAATGGGCTGCTGCTCTGAGAATCTTCAGGAATCACTTGATTGACGTGGGCTTTAAAGTTGAATCTATTCGCTTTATCTTGGAGTCTGATTATCTCCAATGATTAACTTGTGCTGTTGGTGCTCTAAAAAGTGATATTGCACTAATCAATAAATTAATCCCTAATTAGAGTCATTCTCCACTTCTAAACATATCCACTAAGATAAAATTACCAATAGCGAGAGAGAGAGAGGCCTGCCTTCGATCTATCATCAAGGTTGTTAAAGTCCAAATCGGTTGGAATCGGTCGATGTTGATTCTTATTCAATTTGAATTGAAACCAACTAAGTATTAGCCTAAAAAATCTGCCATTAGATATGACCTAATGACCTAATGATTTGGTGACCAAAACTTATAATCTGCCATATCGAATATGCCATGATTGTGATCGGCTGATTCCAATAGGAAAGAGAAATGAAAATTTAAATTTAGAAGAAAAAAAATTTGTTATCATTATCACATGTGATTTTATAAAATATTTTTACCATATTTTGTAATATATATTGCATGTAAATTTTATTTTAAATTTTATAAAGGGTCTTGAATGTACTTCAAAGTAAAATTTAATAACTAAATATAGAATGATTTGAGGGATATGATTACAAAAATTTATTTTTAGAAGTTAAAATTTTCACTTTCCTTCCTTTTAATCCTCTTTGCAAGCAAATAAAAACATAGCCATCAAAAGATCAAACCCTATGACCATATTGAATTAACCAAAATCAAGATTAGGCACAATCAATTCTAATCCAAATCAGCTAATATTACCTATCCAGTCCTTATTTTATGAAACGATGTCTATCATTCAATGATTCGATTATAGAATCATTAGATTCCAAACGAAAGCATGGTTTGAGGCATCAAATCGGTCTAAATCGATTGAATTGAATTATTTTTAATCAATTTAATAGTGATTTATTGAAATAGACAAATGGTAAAACAGTAAAAACAATATTTTTTTTTTAATTAAATTTAAGAGTATTCCAGACTGATGCGGATGTGATTCAATATCCAAACTTGACCAATCCGATCCCTGACCCCGACTTCAATTCTGTCTTCTCAAACCTTAGAAGAGAGAGATGTTTGCTGAGGAGGGGAAGGGACAGATGGCCTTGATTGTTGGGTCACTTTCTATTGAGCGATTGATACTTTACCCAACAACAGACATAAAGGGCAACGTTGATAGAGAAACCTGCCAACATAAGGAATGTGTTATCCGTTTGGACTTAGGAATAAAGCTATGTGGGGTAGGTTGCGTCCTATGCATGCCCTTCTTATCTAAAATGGCGACCCTATTTTTAGGGCAAGAAATTAACTTGCTGTCTATTATTGTTATTATTATTATTATTATTATTATTTTGCATTCAATTAATTATAAGTAATAGAGGCTAAGCAATAGATATAAGACTTTAACTAAACAATTATATAAATGAAAATATAAATTCAAGTACAAATTGACTTATTTGTTTAATTGATCATCTGATACAATAACAAAAATTGTCCAACTTAATTGAATCGTATAATATGTATACTGTATTTTAAGGTATTTTAACGCCCCGTTTATTTATATGCAACTAGATTGATCATACATTCTCACCACTAAGATAAAACAACTCTCAAATTGATTCATGTGCACTCCAATAATTGATTCCAACAGGTATGTCCAAAGGTAACAATAAGAAACTCTAAGGAAAATAGTTGACAGAGGTAGAAACTAGTAAACAAAACACTTGCAGAGAACAAAAGGCTTAAGATAACCCCATAGTATAAAAGTACGTATTCCGTACGGAGTCTATATACGTTGGGATTTTTGTTACCCATAAAAAGAGACTAATGTTCTCTATTTATAGAGGGTATACCTATGTATACGAATGGATATACTTGTACAAGTATTAAGTTGATGTAGTCACCAATCTCCTAGCTAAGAAGAAAACAAAATATTCTGAACCACCATCTTGATTGTGTGGGGCATGAAATCTTGTGGGATGCTTTGAGGAAATTATAATTTAATTTTGAGTAATTTTGTCTCTCCCTACAATACATTATTCGATACTTTATCCGATGATGGTGGTGAGGGTGGGAAGCCTCCTATAGTAAGATTTAAGATTTTTTAAAATAATTGTATCTATTTAATCACATTTTTTGCTTACCTTATGATTATGATTGGTCGTAAGAGAAATTTAGATGGCAGGAAAATGAAAATTTCAAACCCAAAAGGAAAATTCTCTGATCGTTATCCCACATGATTATTCACTAACTCCAAATCATTCCATGTTTTTCTCTCTCCTCCCTCTTATGAAATGACATATTTACTCAAAATTGCGAAGGAAGGAGAGAGAGAGAGACTACCATACGCTGCATAAGCTGACATTGAACTCAATTTATTTGTTTAATAGTAAAATGTTTTTAGAACCAACCTATAGGATAAACTAACACGAAATAATCTCACTGGCCTTGGATGTATGATATCGTTTTATCACCCTTCATTTGTACAATCCCTTATACTAAGCTTGTTCAGAATAACTTCAATCGTTTGATTTTTTTCCTTTTTCTATTTAAGATCTTATCAAGATGTTTTTTTGGTAAGATCTTATCAAGAATTGAAGGCTTGTGAGTACGACCTTACCCCAATCCTAACAGCCCTATGTCGGGGACATGTGGTGCCAGTTGAGCGCCCGGTTGTACCTTTGATGGAATGTAACACCGGATCAGGTATATGCGGTGCCCAGGTGCGTCTTTGGTGTCATAGGCTCATAGCAAGCCATTTATTATTTCTTTCCGTACTTTTCCAAAGGCCCACCAAACTTCTTATATAAAAAAATAGAAAGAAGGCCCAGCATCAATTATCAATGAGATTTTGTCGTTTTTACTTCACAAAAAATGTGGTCATACCGTGGTTCATTTTAAACTGTTTGTCACAATGCATGTTCCTGACGCCACCAAAACTTCAGTGAGACTTTCATCGTTTTGCTTTGAAAATTGATCGCGTAGTCTTTTGTCCTTATCAGATGCCACGCCATCATATTTACAAGGGAAAATTATCTACATTATATATGGGAAGAGGTCCCACGATGCCGGAGTGGGGTCGGCATAGGTCTTTTTTTTTATTATTATTATTTATTTTTTTAATGTGGTTTTGTTAGTAAGTTGAGGGAGAATGGATCCACATGGATTTTATCTTTTGTTTTTGAGTAGAAGGATTAACATGGATCCGCTGCATGTATAATTACCTGAACTTACATATATGGATTTAACATTTGTTCATTTTGTTTATATATATATATATATATATATATCTTTTTTTACCTATGTAATGAAAGAAAATAGAACAAATTTTGGATCCTCATATATAAGATCAGGAGCGGGCTGAAGGGAGGGAGAGATAGAGAGTCGTTTGTTAAAGAAAAAAAAGTGTTAAATTCGTCACTAACGATATTAATAACTTAAACACAAGAATTAATCCCTCAAATCTAAAACCAAGTGATATGATCCTACAAGCTTTAAAATCGATCTCTTCAAAACAGTCGGAATTAAGATCAATCACAATTGATTCCAATTAGAATTGGGCAATTTAATCCATCCAACTACACATGGTCCTAGGTTCGATTCCCTATATGTGCATCTGCGATTTAAATGGAGATCATGACGGTGGATTGCTGTACTAGTCTCTCCGAAGATTAATCGAGGTGCGCGTAAACTGGCCCGAACACCTTAATTTAAAAAAAAAAAAAAAAA
>NC_056570.1:27425778-27439672 GCF_013358625.1 Macadamia integrifolia | reverse complement strand
TCCATCCAACTACAATGTTTCAAACATTACATTAATCCCACTTTGGCGTTGTGGAATTATTTTCCCATTATATATATATATATATATATATATATAGAGAGAGAGAGAGAGAGAGAGAGAGAGAGAGAGAGAGAGAGAGAGAGAGAGAGAGAGGCATGGACTATGGACTATGGAGTCGTCCATTATATTGTTGACAAAGTTACTGAAATAACCCTCAAATTAGATCTAACTACCATTATTAATTTTTTAAAGTTGGCTGACTAGATAAACGCTTCCTTGATATGAAATAGTTTTTTTTTTTTTTTTTGCTAAGCTATGAAATAGTTTATATTAGAAGCCTAGAAGGTGTCCCAAAGGTTCTCATCTGAACCGGATCTCCAATGCAACATGAGAATAAGAAATTAAGAAATGGGACAGGGTTATATGATAGATCTGATCGGGGATGGTCCATGTTACTCGCTTAGAATTGGATGGACAATGACAAAAGAAAGAATAAAATAAAATAAAATAAAATGATGGTTGTTTTCTTGTCTAGCTGAGGTGTTCCTGTCGTAGGTCCATGTGACGGACCCACTCTACCATGAACTATTATAACTTCTCACATATCCTGCCAGTTTCTTATATATTGGAGAAGTCCATAATTCACTGAGGGAAGAGACGTTATCTTCTCTTTTCTTTCTCTCAACATTTGGAGATAACAATACATGGTATAAAAAATCAGATCAATTGTCCAATTCTGATTTGTCAATTTTATATTACAAATAATAAATCAGTTAGAAACTTAAGAAAATCTCAAATTCTTTTCTTGAAATATTTAACATTAGAAGAGATCTATCTATTCGGGATATAATGTCTTGTATTCTGTCATTTACGTTTGTAAACTAATTTCAAAAGAGGTGTTTAGAGAGTATAGGTCCCAAACGAAGTAGTTCTATAACAAGGTTCAAGGTAGTAGGTCCAGAAAAAAAATTTCATGACTGCATGGATAATTTTAGTAACGCATGCTTATATATGTTTCACTATAAATTTTCAGTGAACGCTCATTTTTTGTAATATAAGAGAGATATGAAAACAAATAAATAATATGTCCAATCTAATTCGATCGAATTAAATTAGGTCAATAGAGACTGATCCGATGTCAGAATCTAATAAAAAAAAACTCTATAACGAAACCTAATGACTATCCAATAAACCAAGTTGTTCCAACCAGGAGAGAAAACAAGAGGCAGGGCATGGGAAATTACGAGCATAAAGAATTGGACCACTCCATTAAAAATGTTTTGGGTTTTTTCAGTAGCTCATTCACATGGTCGTCTTTGCGTAGTTTGACCAGCTTTTGTATCAGATAAGAACTGATATGATCCGATTCTCACATTCCAATAATATAATGGTCACCATGGACATATCTTAATATTTTTGTTTATCTCCATTTAGATTAGTATCAGGCACAAAAATAAGCAAATTGATCCACTTGTAGCAGAACAGACAAAAAAAAAAAAAAAAAAAAAAAAAAAAAAGCGCTGTGCGTTTACAATTCCTGACCTGGTCAAATTGGAGTAAGAAACAGTTAAAAGTTTGAAAGATTTTAAACTCATTGACAATAATGCAATTCCTAAACTGGTTAAATTGGAGTGAGAAACAGTTAAAAGTTTGAAAGATTTTAAACTCATTGACAATAATGCAATTCCTAAACTGCCGTTACAGCTGCCACGCCTTTTTTGAGATAGGATTCATTGTATTTGATCGTACGAGTCAGTATTCAACATTTGTTATTAATTTTTTCTCATTATAAGGATATAAATGGGGGTATATTTGAAAACAAAAAGAATAGATGTTGGATGCTGATTCGTAAGACCAGGTGATCCTATGAGCAGCTGATCTATAATGGATCATTTAGATATTAGATATATATTGGATTTGATAAGAGACTCTTTGTTTGTTCGTTATTTTGTTTCACTCTGAAAGAACTCTCAAACTCTATGACCATTTAGGCGGCATCCAGATAAGTGGTCCCACACCCCATCGAGCTAGTAGAAATCCAGATAAAATGGTCCACACCCCATCGGCGGTGTGAGATGGGGTAATGGTGAGCTACCTGCAGGGGAGACTAACAGATTCTATAAAATTGTATACACCCACATATGGAGAGCGTTGATCTTGCCTCTATCCATGAGGGCATATCTGTCATGATTTAGGCATGGAAATTGGATGATGGTTTAGGTATGAATATTGGATTTGCTGTATTATATTAATATTGGTTGAGATCGATATGAATTTGGTATCAAAATTAGGAGTCAAATTGTAAGAAAAAAAACTAATTTTTTTTCTCAAAAACAAATCGGATCAATATCATACTCATATCAACAGACTACAAACTAATAAATAAATCCTTGACATTTGACGCCTTAAAAGGTAAAAGGACAAAGGACAGTTTGGAGACACAGGAACCAAGTCTCCTTTGGTCATGTAAACCCAATTAGCATACCATGCTATAACAAGTAGAGTACTGGATCTCTATTGACATACCTACATACTCTGATGAGCGACATGTGATCATACTTAACCCTACACCAACCCATATAATAACACTCACTTTTTCCAATCAAAAAGTTCTAATTTGCATAAGGATCACCGATAACATCAAATATATTTCTGATTGAGCTGTTTCACTAATAGACGAAGGAAAGTTTGTCTTATTTTATGCTAATTATATGATGACAGGCAAGCATCTTGAGGAAACAACTGGGAGCCCTACTATATGGAATGAACCAAGCTAGGAAGAAAGGATGGGAGATAGACGAAATTTGCAGAGATGCAATGGAGCTAAAGAATCTCATGTCTATCTACAACACCAACTTATGGCCATGGAGCACAGTACCCCTCTTTTTGAAAACTGCAAATTTTTTATTTAAAACCAAATTTTTGTTATAAAACTGAAAATGACCAAGTTTTCTTGGTCAAAGCCTTACGCCCACAGGCTATGAACTTGAAAACTCTCATTACGGATCCTGTTATCCTGATGGACACTTATTTTAATAGGTAATATTTTTTCTCTTCTTCTGACTAAAGAAAAAAAAAGAGGAACAGTAGCTTGGGATGCAACTTAGTTTTGGGCCACCATTAACCGTCCGGGCTTATATAAGGCAACTGTGATTCCATGGTCGCAGTTGTGAAGACTAGTTATAGTCTTTGTTGTCTCTTTTCAGAATCCATTCTGTCTCAGATTTCATTCTGAGCCCAAAATTGAACGTTTAGTATCCATTTAAGTGGACATCTTGAAAGGATGGATTCTGTACTTTGATCAAGTTTTCATATCCCTAACAAAGCTAAGGTCATGCTCCATTATAGCTATCTCTATACAGAACATAAAGTACCTAAACAGAAACTTTGATCTCTAAAGGGTGCTATTTACAAGACCTGCTAGCAATTAAGCTTGTGAATCAATTGGGTTTCAGACCTTAGCCATGGCCCAGAAATAACTCTGCATGTTGCATGTCATATCTTAAATTGTCGTCTTCTTTTGAGCATATTTCTAATTTGGGTCCAGAAACTGAGCCAATTAAATTGCACCATTCTGACACTGTTTAAAGCCTCACAAACCATCCAATTTTCCAAAGATAAGGACTGCTCAAAGATAGGTGAAAAAATTCTGATATGGACTGCTTAAAGACTCAAAGTTCAAGAAATGTGGTTGGAAGAGCCAACACACTCACCACTTATAAAAGCTGAACAAGGACAGAAAGAGCCAAGGAAAACAATGAAACTAGTGACCCACTATCTGTAAATTAGTGATTAGTTATGTTGAATGCCTGTGTCCACACTCCACAGAGTTGCATATCCGGTTGAGAGAGAGAGAGAGAGAGAGAGAGAGAGAGAGTAGGAATGAGCTTAAGCCAATTGGGGAAAAAAATAAGAACCTAAGGTGCAAGAGGGTAAGCCCAAGCCCAACCCAGCAGAACTGGGGTTTAAAGCCCAGCAAAGAGAGAGAAATTGCTTAGGAATGAGCTTAACCCACCTGGTATAAAAAAACACAAGAGGTGGCCGGAAGGGAGGATGGAGGGGATGCAACCTACGTGTAAAAGGATAAGCCCAAGCCCAAGCCCAAGCCCAACCCATCTGAACTGAGATTTGAAGCCCAAGCCAAGCCGTAGCAGGGAATAATGTTGGGCACCCCCTCACTTGGAGAGAGGGACCCACACAGCCTTTGCTTTATGGAAATGAAACACAAACCGCCTGGTGGTTAATTCCTTCATACTTATTAGAACTAAGGATGTGAATTTGAAATTGAAATCGTTAATCAAAAGCGAATCGAGCTATTTATACTGAAATTGTAAAATCTTTTAGTAAATACTTTTAAATCGAATTGACACTGTGAAAACTGAACCGTTTAAATAGTCAAAACCGATCCAATTAATCCGTGTAACGACTAAATGTTTGGTTATTTTAACAAAACATAATGGTTTAATTTAAGAAAGAATTAAGGACCATAGAGGCTATCCAACAGTCTATTCAATAATTTACTTTTATTATGTAGTTATGTAGTTAAATCCTTGTTTGTTCAATGCCTCATTTAATTTGATACGAGGTTGAAGCATTTATCAATAAAAATAAATTTTAGTAAGCATGCAAATAAACTAACAAATTGATTGCTAACCATTTAGAAATCATATGAAATAAACTGCGATAAAAACCGTAAAATCAACACCGTTAAAAAACTATAGAATCGAAACCATTTGTTAAATTATGTAGTAAATAGTACAGTTTTAATTTCAACCAAATAAATATGAACCGAATCAAACCGTAACATATACTCCAAAACCGACCTATTAACATCCTTAATTAAAACCTCTCTCGTTTTGCTTCGTCGGAAGCCGAGCCAATTCCGTGGGTTCCAAGTTCCGCGAGAAGAAAAGAAAAAAAAGTTTCTTTTGGATACTCCGTTTTGGTACACGGTGATAGAGGTAAATGGTGTTATCTGGAAGATAGAAAAAAGGTTAGAAAGGTAACTTTATCTATCTTATTATCTTATACTTGTCATTGTCAGATTTGTGGTTAATTGAGGTGAGAGTATTGATATCCATTTATTTGGTGAATTATTTGGGGTTTATCCAAGATTGGAATATTTCTCTTTTGGGTTGGACACCATCACTGCATAATTTCTAATCCTTCTGGGCTGCAACACTCATAATCATGGCCTAGATATATTTGAAAAGATTTTCATACATTTTTTTTTTTTCATTTTACTTGATCTAAATCAAACTTGAACATCTGGGTCTTGACCTAGCGGTGTGTAGTGTGCTAAGTGAAGTACCTATCTAAGGGTTAGCACTTAATCAACTCTTCTCAAGTGCATTGGTACTTGGTTTGCATCAATTGTAAGATTTTCAAGAGGTGGGTTAACATAGTTTAAGGTGTTGTTTCATTAATGGGAAAGAATCCCTAATTTTATTACAAATTGATCCCTATTTTTATCCCTATAAATAGTTATCACTGACCCATCAAGTTCAAAAGTAAAAAGAAAAGAGAATAGATCAGACCCACACTGATTGTGTTGTACAAGAGATAAATGACTAAACTTATCACTTAAACCTGTCTCTACAGTGTTTACCATACATGCTTATCGAATCTCAATGCTCGTATGTATTTAAAGTTATCACCAATTTTCTCGCCTACCAAGAAATGAGGCCTTATGCTTTGTTGACTTCTCTATGGGTTTATCATTGATCCTTATATAGGTCTACTATGTAACGACGGAAAAACCCTAGACAGAAATTAAAATCAAACCTTCTGTGAAATGAGGTGTGGGGATGGATAGATTTACCATCTTCAGAACACATCTTTCTGATCAAACCCAGAAATGATGAACCCTCGTCAGAGGATCCATCCAACTCAGGATCACAACTTTCAGGAATAATAATTAAGGGCCCATTTGAGATTTTCAGTCAAATATGTTCGTACTTGGTAGTATGGATGTTTTCAGTAAATGTTTGTGACCAGAAGATGGTTTGGCCTTGGGTTTGATGTTGGGGTAACCGCGCAAAAGCCCATCATCTAAAGTAGATTAAATAGTATTCAAAGCCTAGGGAAATCTTACCAAAAAAAAAAAAAAAAGCCTAGGGAAATGATCCAGAATCCAAGGCTTATTTTTTCCTTGTCCTTGTTGATTTGAACCTTACATAAATTTTCAGTAGGAGCTTTAATCGCTAAAGAGTAAAGGAATATTCATTCTTGATGACCTGTGCTAGCTAGCTCCCTTCTCTCAGTAGTCAGTACTCTCTCTCTCTCTCTCTCTCTTTCTCTCTCTCTCTCTCTCTCTCGTTGCCTATCTCTGCCTTCCTTTTTAGCCAATGATGTCGTCTTGTGTGGCTGTGTGCGTTATATTTCTATGGGATCTCTCATCTTATAGAATATAGACCGTGTAATCATCCATTAATATTTGGTGGGGCTTCTTCAGATCTCGCAGCTGCGACTGTTACAGATTTTCTCACTCATATGGGCGTACCTTGCATGTATGCGACGTGTGTCTCTAAACATGGACCACTGATGGTGATGATGATAAAGACTAAAGGGAGGTTTTTCTTTACCGAGTCTGAGTGAAAGAGCTGGGGAGGAGAGGGGACCATGCACCAATTTTATCTCCTCTCATTCTTTTTACATTGTCTTCTCATGTCTTGGATCTTTACTGCTCCCTTACGTAGGTAGATACCTTTCATTTTTACGGATAACTCTTCTGCCTTTGAAAGACTCCAGTCTTTGAAGAGTCCACCTTCTTCAATACTTCAACTCTTTGGGGGTCTTCACTCACTTGAAAACTCCAATGCCTTGAAAAACATACTCTACTTTCTCTGGGAGACTATATTTTCTTCCACTATCTTAGAAGATTCAACTCCAACAATTGATCTAAATAAAAGACATCAAAACCAACATACAAAGGGTCCTATCTCACATTTTCTCTACTTGCTCTTTACAAACCATATTGCATTTCATTGGGTACACTCTCCTAAGCTGCTTGCACAGAGAATCCTCTCCTTTGTATAATATATGGGAGAGAGTTCTCTCAAAAAGTGGCATTGGGAGAACATACCAATGAGTTGTGGCAAAACGATGTCATATATAGCAAAGTCATTTTATGTGAGAAAGAACGATTATATATAAAGGAAAAAAGAAAACTACCTAGATAAAGGGATGTGCAAAATTATCACCTCACCCCACCCCATGTGGACAAAAAAATTCTATTCATATTAATCCGCCTGTTGGTCCCGCACCGCACACTAGTGCAGGGACCCATGACTAGGTAAGATCTCTTGCCCTATACATAAATCTAAGGGTGTTAATCGGTTCGGTTTTGGTTTAAACAGTTTGGTTCGGTTCGATTCACATATATTTTGATTGAAACCATAACCACACAATTTACTAAATGGTTGTACTTTCTTAAACAGCAACCATTTAGTAAATGGTTTCGATTTCGATGATTTTTAAATGGTTTCGATTTCACAGTTTTAAAAGGTTTCACTTTCGGTTTATTTCATACAATTTCTAAACGGTTAGCAATCGGTTTACTAGTTTGTTCACCTGTTTACTAAAATTTGCTTTTGGTGATAAAAGATTAAATCTTGAGAATGTGAAATGCAAACCATTATGTTTTGTTAAAACACCCAAACAACTAAGCAAAAGAAAATATTTTGATAGAAAATAGTCTCAAGCACATCTAACAAGTCAGTAAATAATGCTTACAACAGGATTTTCTTCTTCTCCCCCCCTCCCAAATAATGTGTTATAATATTAAAAAATATATATTTAATATGCCATGGTATAAGCAAAAATTGCATTTTTATCAATATACATTCTACTTAGTGCGTTGGATTAATTTAATCGGCATTCCAAACAATGAGCAAGCTATCTCTAGAATTACTTGCAAGCTTGCAACACTCAATCTTTGAATCAAATGAGATATTAATGATATTTGCAACCACCTTATTTAATCTTTAAATGGGTTAATCGGATCGATTTTGATGGTTTAAACTGTTCGATTTTCACGGTTTCAATTTGGTTTGAAACCATAGGTTAAATGACTCGGTTTGGTTTCAACCCGTTTAGCTAATCATTCTGAAACTTGAAATCATAACCAAACCATTTACTAAACAGTTTTGCGATTTTGGTGTAAATGGCTCGATTCTATTTCTGTAAACAATTTCGGTTTCAAATTCATTTCCTTACATAAATCCACCTTCAAATTCCCTTCTTGATGAGAGAGAGAGAGAGAGAGAGAGAGAGAGAGAGAGAGAGAGAGAGTTTGCTACTTATAGGGACACCATCAACTGCACCAGATTGGAATAACCTCCATATATGGATCAAAATCTTGAGAAAGAAGAGAGTTTTAATGCGATGGTAAATGGCGTGAAAGCTACAATTGCTGCTTTAGATGCGGCCGCCATGCATTCTGTCGGAGTCCTTAGTCTGAAAACTTAATGGGTAATGAAGAGACAAGAAAGACGTACGTGAGAGGTATACGCAGAAACACAAATATGAGTAGAGAGTATAAGTTGGACGTACGAGTGTCGGTGAGCAGGTGATGACTGGCAAACGGTACCATACAAATATAAATTGGACGTACAAGTATGTCGTCGTCGGTGGCTTCTTTGTTTGCAATATGTGGCGAAGCAAACCAAGGACGATAGATGATAATACACTCCTGCACATTGGGACTCTCTCTCTCTCTCACACGGAGTTTCTGATAACTTTCTTTTACCACAATGAGTCAATGACGCACTCCTTTCTAATGCTTACTTTTGTTTCGTGCATCTTTTTAGTTCCTCTACAGCATTCCCTTTTTCAAATTTAATTCCATTCAACTATGTTATGATTGATAAATATATGGCACCAAACGTCCAATCTAATGAGTTATTTTCAAATAATAGGATTTTTTTTTTGTACAAATAATAGACTTAATTCACTCGCACTTTGATGGTTAAGAATTTGCCAACTATAATTAATTGATGACATCTACATATTTGAATAAATTGAATATATACTTATGATTTTACAATTTTAAAAGAGTATACTCAACACATAAATTTAAAGGGTGCAACTTCTTGTCACCAAAGTGGTGAACTAAAGTAAAGGGAACATCGTCATCGGTGATTCGATGCATTTTTGTATGAAAAACAGTTAATAATATACTTTGACTTGTTGGGGTAGGATGTCTTATATTGTGTCTCATGGGTTTTTGGTGTTATTTTTATAAATTGTTGCAAGGGATGACTATTAGGGTTACTAGGAATTCTTTGTAAATTACATGGAGGTATGAGGAAGAGAGCTTGTAATACTTTCTCAATTGTTAGTATGGACATAGGCACCTTTTCGAATCATGTAAATATTTGTGTTGCGGTTGTATGTGATAATTTCTTCTTTCCATTTATTGTGTTTATAGGTTTGAGTTTCTAAATGACTTTCATCAAGTATGATATGAAGAAGGTTTACACTTTTGGGTGATCTATATACATCTAATCAAAATCACATTAAAAAACACAAATGACCCACATCTTCATCATAAATTTACTCTTATAGAATCTATCAATCTCTAAATACTTTTCGACAAAAAAATTTCCTTCACCCATGGTGAAGGGTTTACCGACAGATCTACCATCATCATTACTTCTCTCATGTGTTGGAGGTCCGAAAATAATGTTATTCACTCTTTCTCTATGCCCATCCAAGTGCAATGATGCCATTGGTGAGAAGTGATTTCATCATCTTCACCACGACTTAAGGAACACTTGGTTCGTACTTTTTTTATTGTCTTATTGCAGTCAGATTAATAACGACCTCTTCCCCCACCTATTATTAGTATAAATCTCTAATTATCTATATTATATAATTTTGAAAAAAGAAAGAACATTACCTAGTTGCATGACCAATGTACCAGCGCCTAAACCAACAGAAATGCGTGCACAGACATGCAACCGGAGGGGCAGGGGTACCCTTTTATGGCATCCTGTCTCTGGGCCTAGAGGGCACAATTGGTTAGGGTTCATTCCCCCAATTTTGAATTACACCTTGTGTTTGGTCCATGCGTCAAAGGGCATCCGGCATTGTCCATTAAAGAAAGTGCAATAATTTGAAGGTGTTCACCTCTAATTGGCATTTACCGTTTTGATAGATGTCAAATTGTTCATGTGGCCTCAAGATCCATTTTAATTATAAGCCTATCAAAAGTTATTAACACTACATGAGCACGTCGATAGAAGATCTCTTCCCCAATAAAATTTTAGTTTTATTTTATTATGAGAAATATTTTAGATGAAAACAGTTACATCATTCACCATTGACACTTCAATTATTTGAGTCCTCAGGTCATAACTTAGGTAGATTATTAGCACCAAAGAAATATAAAAATCAAAGTATAGATTAAATATATGATTAAAAGGTACCATACAGAACAAGATTGAACAAGATTAGGTATTTATACATAAATTAAAATGTGGGTGGTAACCACTAGCATATAAGTTCCACAGAGATAGAGCCTTCCCTTCCTCATCCGGGCATCAGTGATTAATTTTTTTGAAAATTAGATCCAAAAAAAAAAATTAAAAATTAAAACAAAAATAAAACAAAGGATCAATTTTCTTGGAATGATAATTTCACTAGAACAGTAGTATAATTTGGATTATCTCCTGACCCACATCTCTACTGCCAAAAATAAATTTCTAAGCAATTTCTCCTTGAAGTTCATTAGCAAGAACCTTGTAATAATTCCAAGTAGCCAGCCAAACAGTAACAACAAAAAACCATTGTTCTAACAAAGAAAAGCATAGCCTAAGCTTTTGTTAGAAATTGATAGATCAGGTTAGTCTGGTTAATGAATTACTGCAAAGAATTTCAAGATGTTGTCATCTGTCAGCCATATGCATGAATCATATGTTTTCTCTCCTTGTAGGTTTGCTAATTTGTTTGTATTCATAACTTCATGTTGAAGCCAAGTCTGATAAAACCAAACTTCGTTTGGCTTAGCTGGGAAATTGAAACCCTTGGATATAACTGATGTCAATGGATCTAAAGTTGTTGGGACAGAAGCAAAAGGCCTGATAAGATGTTAGTGCCTGAAGATTACTGTTGTGAACATTATTTTCCTCTCTGGATGCACTTTCTTTTTCTTCTTTGGGGTTGTGTTTGGTATACCTTTTTGAAGTAAAATTTGGGTCTACAAGGTATTCTAAAACCCGGATATTCTTTATTTTCTAGTTTAAAATATGTTTTAGACGGAGAATCTATTGCGAAAATGCATACCAAACAAAACCTTAATCTCACAAGCTTCACTCTTACTCCACCCCTTGTTGAACTATGGCAGCAGCTAGGGAACAAAGAGTGTTGTGGTTGCTAAGCTTTGTTCTCTCCATATTTAAATGTCTTCAGCTCTTCAGCCCTTAAGTTAGTTCAACACTACTGAAAACATAAAATAAATATGAAAATGTTTGTGGAAGAGGTTACCTTACTTGGTCTAAATGTGCAAAACTTCTATTTTATGATTCTTGACTGTGCCATGAGCTCTTACCCTCAACTAGTTTAAGTTAATATTTGAATAAATCAATGGCCAATCAAGAGACAACGAAACTATGTACGTAGATAGAGCTTACCTTAAAACAGATTTGATAAAAAATAAAATAAAATAATCATATTCAAAACTAAAAAAGATGTCACACAGATGTGACAGTTTTCTGATCTTTTTTTCTTAGTTTTTTTTTTATTATTAAATTTATATACATAGTACCATGATACATAGGTGCATGTTTAATTTGTTACAGAGAATTAAGGGTCAACTTAAACTATATGATATATATTTGATTTAGTGGTATTTTACAGTTATTGCTAATGAGATCATTTCAGTGCCCCATGTATCTTAAATTTTAATGGCCCATATATCCTTGTGTGCATTTATCTATGTGCTTTTTTTTTTTTTTGGTAAAAACATTTATCTATGTGCTAAGGGATAGCTACTATAATCATATGTAAAATTAACAAGTTTCTGATCATAGAAGACAGCTAAGACATACTGTCCTTGAGAAGGATAAAAAAGATAGTCATAAGAGTGAATGGCTCTTTGACCCAAGACAGCGTAAAGTATATACCTTGAACCTGTTAACATTTATGATCCAAGTGGATGTTGACCACATAAGATGCTATCTTCCCAGCATACTGAGGAGCTTGGCCAATTACTTAATGACAGTAGGACATAGTCAAATACTATATAGATCATTAGAGACTTAAGGATCGTATGGAGACCAACTATTATTGCATTCAAAATTTTTTTTTTCCTGGTTTGAAACAGTACTATAGTTAATAACCCCAGTGACCCAAAGAAATTATAATAGAATTTAGATACAAGAAAAGAAACCCTTCAATAAGGTTTTGATGAAGTGCTATGAGTCTCTGACTCTGCAATTTATTGGATATCCAATCCCTCCCCTCACCACCCAAAAAGAAAAAATAATAATAATAATGACAAAAATAAAGTAAAGCAAGCTACAAGTCTTTACCTAAAAACACAGATTTCTTGAATGAATGAAGTATCACCTTCTTTAGAAATGAAGATCTCTAAAAGGGCAGATCTTCAAAAGGGCCTATCAAATGCACGAGATTTTCGCCACTGTGGGGTTTAGGAAAGATCATAATGTATGCAGTTTTAAGCTTGCGTTGCAGAAAGGCTATTTTCCAACTTAAATCTTGACCACTCAGTTACAGTAGAAGAACCTTACCATTGCACTGAGGTTACCAAGAAATAAAGATCTTTATCCTATCCTATCATAATATATTTGAAGATGTGTTATGATATCTTAAACTTTGCGCTTAGGGAAAACATCCCCAAGCCACCCCACCTTCCCCAAAAGAAAACAAAAATCACTAGAAATAATGGGTACCAATGCAACTAAGGCCATGATCGAATTCGGTACTCTCTTATGAAACTTTTTCATGCTATTATTAAAGAGCAGAAAAATGGGCTCACTGAATCTGAGAGAGAGAGAGAGAGAGAGAGCTTTTCCCAAAGGACCAGTTTACAAAGATGACTTTAAAGGATGGTCCACCCTACATGAATGAGTGATGGATTGATGGGTAGTAAGTGTTAAAGCAACACAGCCATGGGAGTGACAATATGACATGTAAGTTCTCAACAAAATTTGCTATTAAAGTTTCCAGGGAGAGCATTTCAAGTTTCAAAACTCACTCGCATTCAGAGACAATTAGACAAAACACTTGGAACAATACCCATAAGCACATAAAAGTATTCAACATAAACATTAAAAATCCCCACACAAAACCCTAAAACTTCACAATCCTCAGTTGGGTTTTTATGTAAGATATCAACATCCGTACACTGATGTAGCCCACCAAAAAAACAAAAAGAAAAGGGGTTGATGAAATAAAAAGGATCAACAGGAAATTATTTTCCCTTACCTTTGCATAGCAACCCACTTCTTGCTCGTCCCAGTAGCTTCTTTAGTTTTCCTACACAAGAATGAAAACCCACCAAATTTGTAACTTGAAGAAGAAGAAGAAGAAGAAGAAAGAGGTCATCAAGGGGATCAAAGAATATTGACTTCACCTTTGTTCAAATAAAGAGTTTGGGCTCCAAAGAGGTTTAAGGAGTTCTTCCATTCATACTTCTTCATAGAGCCGTTTATTGCCGATGCAGCATCATCAAGATTCTCACCTCAGAGATCGATTGGAGACACAGAGAATGAATTAATACATCTCAGGCCGATCGACTATTGCATGTGAATCTTGATGATGCTACACCAGCAAACAGCGACTGTTATTCCATGTGCAGGCTTCGATAAACAATTGGAAGAAACGAAATCAAAGAAACGAAAAAGAGAAAGTAAAAAAAAAAAAAAAAATC
>NC_056570.1:27385048-27425758 GCF_013358625.1 Macadamia integrifolia | reverse complement strand
AAAAAAAAAAAAAAAAAATCTAAAGAGAGAAGAGAAATGACAAATAGGGGAGGGTCCATGCACATCCCCCGCAAACCCTTACGACGACGAGTTTGATGACGTGGCTTGTCACGAGTGGTTAAAACGTAAAACGATGACATCGTTTTGCTGCGTAGAGGAGTCCTTTCTCCCCTTCCCCTTCTCCCCTAAATCTCTCTCTCTCTCTCTCACACACACACACTACAGAGATAAGTGGAAGCAAATCTGTATATCCCTTGTTTCCTTCTTTAGTTGTACTCTCTGAACCAAAACGAACAGAACTCGACTGGGTTTCCTTCCTTGCATAATTCACTATTTTCAATTCATCGTTCCCACTTTTTCCAATTAGATTCCGGCCAAACCCACTTAAGAAAAGGAACCAGATCGCTTAAACTACTACCCATGTAAGATTTCTCCGATGGTCATGGGGCAGTTCATCTTAGGAAAAAAAAAATCTACGAGCATTAGTAACTAAAGACTAGTTAAAAGAAAGGGGAAAACAGAATGAAAGTAAGGAGAAGCACCGGATTAGGGCACCGGAAACACAAGATTCAGGCCGAGATCGGCTACGTAGACACCCCAATCGCCTTGCATAGATAGCGAAGACAAACAGATAAACCTGAGAGAAAGACAGACACATAGAGAAAGAAAGACAGACACAGAGAGAGAAAGAGAAACAAGGAGTAGGAACAGAAGTTGCAGAGAGGCAGAGAGGCAGAGAGGCAGAGAGGCAGAGAGGGTTTATTGGAAATATATATAGATGACGCCATTTTTGAGGTCTTTTTATTTCATATTTTCTGCTCTTTTTTTTTTACTTAATTAATAATTACAAAATTTTAATTTTAATTTTTTTAAATCAATTTTGCTATTTTCCTTTTTTTTTTTTAATTGGTTGATGCTTAGCTGTATAAGTTATGATACTGTACCCTAATGGCCGCCTCCAATGGTGGCAAAGAGAGCCTAAAAGTTTGGGAAAAAAAAAATCTAATTTCAGAGTTCGGGTAGCCCGCAACCCACCCGGTTGCGGAGCCTTTTCAGGCTAAAAGCTTTTCTGCTTGGGACTTTCTCCTTTTATACACCTCGAGGTTGGCTACTGTCCATTTGAGCTTAGCTATAGTATAGTACGTATCACCGAATTATATTGGATTAGATCGAAATTGCCCTAGATCATCGTGGACCACCGTTTCAAATTAGATTGATTGAATTGATGGATGTGATCGATCCCAATTTTAGATGTTCTGATTCTAGGGTTTACGAGATCGAATTTGATATAATTAGCACCATGGATTTAGGGGACAATATCGATATCAATTCCGATCAGATTGGTGAGTATCAGTGCATTCTACTTTTTCTTTTTAAAAGCTATAATTTTTTACTGTTTTACCCTTGAAACGATATGAGTAACCACTTTGAATAGAGATCGGTCTCAATCGATCAGCCTTGTACGAATATTCTAATTTCCATTACATTAGTCTGGATCGTCATTTCAAAAATCGGAATCAAATCCTAACGATTCTAGGATTTTTCTCACCGGATTGTCTAGGATCAGGACCGATCCAATCCTGATCCTTGAAACTATGAGATAACCTAGCTGATGAACCCCCCAAAATCGTAACCCTTGATTCTGACTGCACGGTATTGAGTTCTGATTTGATATCAGGGGATCATTCCCTCGGTGTTAAAGATATTATTTATTTATTTTTCGATAATAACTGGTGTGAAAGCAAAAGAAAATGAATGGGCAGAGAACTCAGAAGTCAGAACCTGAATAAGTTTTCCATATCTCGTGGAAAAAAAAAATTTTGTTTAACATGTTTTGATAAAATAATAATTTAAGTGGCAGATTCGTTGCATCAGGCTTCCACAATTCCACCTGAGTGGTGGGTCCCACATTGGTACAATCTGATGTGGCTTATGGAATAGACTTACGGTCTACCGTCGGTCCGCAGCCCCTAACGCATGCGACACCTTTGGGTTGGAATATTCACTACTTTTGGTTTTTATCTACGACTCTATGGTTTAGTAGTTGGGATGAACTTTGATAGCCATGGGATTGGAATTTTAAATCTTGACTCTTAATTTTAAGAATTTCGATGGGAAATCAGATGTCTGTTAGACTGTTACACGTCCTTTCACTCAGTAGGCCTTTGACGGCTATTGGTCACATCCAATTTGAGCCATGAGGAGGCCAATCCAACTACTAATTCACACATTTTAACCATTTAGGCTTATAGAGTCAAAAGGTAGGAATGCCCTTTCTCTCCCCAACTCTTACCTGTTAGTGTTAGTGTTAGTGTTAGGTCTTCAATTCCTCTCTAACCTTTGGTAGATGAAGAAATGAGGGAGGGCAGGTCCAAACCATCCCCAGCATTGCGTAGACCATTTGGTTACATCTTCTTTCTTCATAAAAAATTTTTTTTTTGGGTAAACATGTATCCATCTTTTCTAGAGTTGAAGAACACTATAGGTGCGTTAACAAAAAAAAAAAAAAACTATAGGTAGTTTGGCACGCATTCTAGGTTGATAAGTGATAACACATGAGATGATAATTAAGAAGAATTAAAATTATATTTCAAAATGCATTATACCAAATGCAACTTATATATCTAGTATTTGAAAGGAAAAATAGATTATTTGAGTAAACAGCACAAGGGAGCGCACAAATGAAAGTCGATGGAATGGTTTCATAAGTAGGAAGATGAGAGTTCACTTGAGAGAGAGAGAGAGAGAGAGAGAGAGAGAGAGAGAGAGATTGCGTTTGAACCAACAATATTTGGATTTCTTACCCATTCTCATTTTCTTCATCACTTGTCTTTGCTTGAATCTATGTAGCACTATCCCATTAAGTTGGGACTAGGTTTAGTGTTATTGTTGTTTTTTTTCAAGTCAAAATTTTAGTAAGCCTACCAATTAAGAAAAGAAAAGAAAGATGGTTTTGTACTTCTTTTTTTATTTTAAGAAATTCTCTTTGTGTTTGGCATGTCCTGAACCAAAAGAAAATTTATTTTTTGAATTTCAAAATTCACCTTGAGAATGATGAAGTTTTCTTTTGTTGTAAAAAATAAAAGAAAAATCTTGTCGAAACACAAGAAAGCATAAGAAAATACAAAAAAATTTATTTTATTTTCAGTTTTGTTTCAAGAGAAGAAAATAAAATAAATAAAATGAAAAGAAAAGGAATCTAGAAAAGAAAAGAATAAAATAGAAATGATAAGGTAAGAAAATAGAAAAAGTATGTATGTTTGGCTACCAAGAAGAAAAAGAGAAGAAAATAAAAGTTTTTATATTTTCTTATGTTTATTTGTGTTTTTGGCAAGATTTTTTCTTTAGACCAAAAGAAAACTTCAAGGTGAATTTAGAAATTCAAACAAAGAATCTTCTCTTAGTTCAAGACATACCAAGCATAAGGAAAGTAATTTCTTAAACCAAGAAAAAATACAAAAATTATACTTTTTTCTTTTCTTCCCTTGGCTACCAAGCACACATATTTTGTTTTAATTTTCTTACCATTTTATTTCATTTCTTTTCTTTTCTAAATTCTTTTTTCTTTTCATTTCATTTCTTTTCTTCTCTTGGCTAGGAAATACAGCCTAAAAGAAATTCTTGTGAGAGGACACAGGGAACACCAGTTGGGATTAGGCTTTATTGGTATTCTTATTGCTTGCATGTATTGGCATCTCCACAACAAGTTAAATATATATATATATATATATTTGGTGGAAGTTAAATATGAACATATTTAAGAGAATGCCACACAATTAGTATACGAGGCATCCATACAGTCAGAAAAGAGATAGACGATATGTGCTTCAGTGTCAAGAAGCAAAGAATGTTCTATCGTAGTGTATATACATCATTTTCCCTTAGCATTATCTGACTAAAAAGTAAACTCCGAATGAAGTAGTCTAAAATCCGTGTCCCTTCCATATACAGGTAAAAAATAAATAAAAATTATCAAACAATTGTTTAGATGCTCACCCAAACACTCAAGTGATCATATGAATGGTGGATCCATTCTAACCCGGGAACACACAAAAGATGAATACTGACGAGTATTTTCATATGTATAAAAGGGAAGAGATTTCATTTCATGAGAGGAAGAGAATACGTATCAGACTATACTGATATGGAATCAAAACATCGCTTTTCCACAAAAAATAATGTCCGTATCGCACAAGTCGATCCGATACAAATACCTAAAAAGGTGCAATTAATAAACCTTCCGCAATTTACTCAAGGAGACCTTTTCCTATAGAATATTCAACAATTTCTTCAAACCATTTATAGTGCCTATGTCTTGGGTTCAAATGACAAAAGCTGCAGATACGATCCTAAAAGGTCAAAAGGGATATTTTCCTCATGGAATCTCTACCGTGACCTTTCGCATAAAAGAGATGAAGTGGGTCACAAGGTCCCCCCCGGTGAAGGGTCGAGGATAGCTTTTAAAAGGAGGTTTAAAAGCAAGAACAATAATAATCTGCCATTATTCCTTCTTGTCTTAGGTGCAAGGATACCTCCAGGTAAATCATTTGGGGTGGATCTAGAGGGATTACAGATAGCATCTGACAGACATTTGAATCCCATGGTGGTGGTTTAATTAATGGAGACAATAATGCTTCTTGGTCGTGTGGTCTTTGTAACAGTGCTGACTGTTTCTTGATTTGAATCCATGTTTTTAAAGTCACAATAGATCAATCTTACTGTTATACCAAGATCCGTTCTCTAGACGAGCAATTATACTATCAAAAATAAAATTCATCTAGAAGAAGATTAAGTCTTGATTCAATCCCAAATAATTCAAAATTTATGATTACATCAAAACTTGTTGATTTACTTCGGGGGATCGGTCATGAGCTTAATATTCATGATTAAGTCTTGACTCAGTCCTACATATTTCGATGATTTTGTAACTCGTTTTAGTTAATCATATCCTTTGTATGAATTTACATTTTTTGCTTCATTTATTATATAAGTAAAAAATATCAATGCATGAGGCTCCCACATGTGTGGGATCCGAAAGGCAAAAACTACGCAACCTTACCTCAAGAATGTTGAGAGGCTGTTTTGACCCTTGATCACCAAGTCGTAATATTAGAACCTTATTATCTTACCAAGCGTGCCCTTTGGTAATTAGTTTAATGAAATAACAAATATTTTGACATTTTTACTTCGCTTAATGGAGTTTTGTTTTGTTTTTTTGTTTTTAGGTTGCATGAGGTACAGCATGGAGCAAAAGGAATCTTGAGGTTCAGGCATTCAAAAGTTTCAATGAGTTTCTTTATTTTCAGAACATGAATCATGGTACGTATGTGGAGAGGGTTGACAGAGCACTGTGTGGGTTGGTGATCCTTTTGTTGTTTTAAAATCAATTTGGTCCCCATCTTTCTGACTATTGTTAATATTTCTGCCAAAAAAGACTCACCGCTCTATTATAATTGAGCACCCAGTTAAGATATGAGATATTACTAGTTCTAGTTGGCATATTATGTTTATGGGTAGAGATTTTCCACGACGGAAGATCGAGTGGGAAAATTGCATAAAGAAAGTATAAGGGAGGAGAGAGAGAGAGATATAGACACAGGAAGCATTGACATCGACTATGTTCTAGAACTTGAAAACATTTTATTTAATTTTTTTTTATTAATTTTCAAAAATTAAAATTAAAACCCCACAAAAAAAGAGTTTGGTATTAGTTTCGATTTTTTCAATTAAAATTGAAACCCCAAATTTGGTGATAGTATCATCAATCACCATTGATACCAGTATGTAACAAACAACACACCAATATCTACATCCATGGCTGCAACTGCAAAAACCTCCAGTAGCCAAACCTGATCACATCAATGAAATTAAGTGTCTTCTAATCTGAAAATAGTAAAATTATCACATCAATAAAATTCTATTCTAATCATAAAATAGTAAAATTAAGTTATATAGTCCAATATATATCTTTCAATATTGCAATCAAAGTCACAGTCATACCCCACCCTAATAGGAGGGGTTTCTTAGGTTAATGGAGTCCTCAAATTCAAGAATTTCATTTTAATTAGGGTTTCTATAGGTTCATGTAACGATCACTGCCACATGATAGAAGGGTATCCACTATCCACCCTAATCAACACCCTCACCCTCACCAAACATTAACGGATCATCAACACCAAAGTCTCACGTTTTTTGTATATGTTTGCTGGTCTTCGTGAGAAGAACGCAACCTTTAGATTTTCAAGAATGCTCCAAAATTCAACCCAATTAACCTTCTGGGTAGCTGAAAAGTCACTACTTCCATGATATTTCAACTTAATTTTAAACCCCACTTTAGAATTGGCAAAATGATATCCCACTCCTGTGAAACTCAAAAATCTATCTCAATTGATGCCTATGTACCCCATATTAGCCAGCGTGATCAAGGAATATTCTTTTTCCTTTATTTCCCCACTTCTTAAAAGAATGTTATGAGACCTCCTTAACGAAAGATATCGACTTTTTTTCATTCATTTGCTAATATGAAGTAATTTTTCAAAGGAAATTGATATCGACTTCACTAAGTGCATGTCTAAGGGAGCTTTTCGGATTTCTACTTCTCAAATTCTATGGAGCCAGATTAATTCCCTAAATAGAAAGATATAAAAACCAGGTCCAATGAGAAGTGGATTACATGAGAAGCTTAGCCAGATATGCCATAAGTTGATTAGAATGAAGTTAGATTAAAAATGGTGAATTAGTACAACTATTGATCCCCCAGACTAATCATCGATCCTTTTCTTCTTAGCCAAATAATTTATTTAATTTAATAATATGATAATGATTGCTAGATGAATGATCAATTATGGGGAACAAATCGAATCGTTTTGTGCTTAAGTGTCTCAATGATTGTAATTAAAAGATACTTAGGAGTGTGGCTTTTTGGTGAGTTTGATCTTCCTTTTTTCATTCTAATTACTTATCTTGATTAAAGGAAAAGATTCAAAGAATTAGGCCCAAATTTGTCGATTTCAAAGATCTTAATGAGCATTAGAAAATTAGATTACTAAGATTCGAATTTTGGTGCTCTCTTTTGTCCTCTTTTCATTTTAACTTTTGGGGATTTTCTTGTTTGCATTCAAGAGTGGCTTCTCTACTTTAAAATGGAATTATAACACCTGAAAAACTGGGATCCAAACATATGTGGCTTTACGTGCTCATGGAGTCAACAAGATTTTTTTTCCTCTTCTTTTTCTCTTCCTTATTTTCTACAATTGGCTAACTATTGATGTTCACAATTTTGAAGGAGAAGGTTTTCTATCACCCAAGGTGAAGAGAGAATCTTTTTTATCTAAAGTCATTTATTCACGATTATACTCCTGAAATAATGAATATTGTTAACTTTCACCCTTTATATACGAAGGTTTGAAATGCCTTTTTTCCAATCTAATCCGAACCGGAGGGTTTGAACTTCCATGGTGGATAGATCTAAAGAATCTTTGCTTTCAATTTTGTGTTTATTCAAAGTTGACCAAGTGGCAAAATAAAAGCATTAAAAATTTAGGACTACCAAGAGGGTGTATAGAAAGAGTGCATGGACGTACATGGGAGGGTATATGATTGATTTTGTGTTGAAAAAAACTACATTACCAATCTACATTGTTCTTTAAATATCTAATAGTTGGAATCACCACATCACTCTTCCAATTAAAGTGTGCCCATCCAAAGAATCTATGTTTAAAGCACCACGTTAAAACCTTTTGTCAAGTGCCAACATCTCAACTCTCTTTTCTATTTTTACATTTCTCCATTTCTTCAAGTTGAGAACTGTTGTTGCCACGTGGTTATAAGCTAACCAAGTTTGGCTATGTGGGTGACACAAAATTAAGAAAGCGGTGAATCTTCACGAACATGAATGTACGTGAACATCCTTAGTCCGTGGATATGGCATCTATTAAATGAGGAGAGAGAAAATAGATGTCATATCCACGGACCAAGGACGTTCACGTACATTCACGTTCACTGGACTCCAAAATTAAGGTAGATAGAAGGAAGGGTGATTTGGCTGAGCAAGTCTATCTACATTCTAGGATTGCCCCATTATTTATAACAATATATTATTGTGAATAATTTTTCATTTCTAAGTGCCGTTCTAATGGGAAATACTGCTATGGTTAGGCAAATGAAATGAAAAGCTGAGCAGATTGGCATCCACAATCAAGATCTCACCTACTTCGAGTTTGGATTCATGATACATGCAGAGACTATTACACTCAGAGAGAGAGAGAGACAGAGAGAGAGGTGGCTTACTAGTCTACATCCATCTCTTATGTTTGAGAATTACAAGTATCCTGCATGGGTCGCCATCTTCTACTTATTCTTCGTTTTCTCTTTTTAAATTTCACCTACTTCGGGTTTGAATTCACGATACATGCAGAAACTATTACTCTTAACGAGAGAGAGAGAGGCAAGTGACTTACTAGTCCACAGTCATCTCTTACGTTGAGAATTACAAGTATATATCCTTCATGGGTCACCATCTTCTACTTAATTATTCTTTGTTTTTTCTTTAAAGTTTCAAGATTTTTTGATCTTTCAAGGAAGAATTCACTGGTCACATGAGACCTTCACAGAAACAAAAGTAAAACCGGGCTGGCAAGAGTAAGAGATGGCTTCTTTTCCGTTGGAGTGATCATTTTTTATTTTTGATTGAATGAGAGTTTGTTTTTGTTTCTTATAGAGAAAATAAGTTCATTTACCAGCTTAAGTAGATAGAAGGCACTTCTTATAAAAACTAATACGAGACCGACTTCCACCCTTCCAATTCAATCTCCGAAAGGGATAGATAATTGATAGATAATTAACTCATTTTCTGCAAATTTTTCTCTCTTTGGTGAAAGGCTAAGGATTCGTCAAGATAACCAAAAACACCAGCGATGGCGATTGTAAAGAAAGAAACTCTTTCCAACTTTGACAACCATATTATCTCCCAGAAGCCTATGTTCAGAAGGCACAGAAAGGTTATAAAAAAAAACACATACGGTCAATATTGACCTAAAATAAACTTATGATAGAGTATTTAGGGAGTTAATCTGACAAATATTAAAGGAGAAATATTTAAGTTAATTTGTGGACATAATAAAAGAAATGTATGATAATGCGGTGATTAGTATAAGAATTGTGGGAAGTCAAGATAGTGAATTCTCAACTACAATTGGGCTACATTAAAAATCAACTAACTTTAAGCCCTTAGTTTATTTGTTTGCGCTTAGCATGAACTATTTATTCAATGACATTCAAGAAGAGATCCCGTCATATATGTTTTTTATTGATGAAATTGTTTTGATGAATGAAAAAAAAAAAAAAAGACCTCAAGGGATAGCCAAGTTGGCATGGGCCGGACCTTCGCCTAAGGAAGTGTGCTTAGTTCGATTCATCTTACCTCCGTAGGGTTACTCACTAATGGGTGTTTTGTGCTTTTCACTGCTGTTTTCAATGAAAATTGAATTGTTTTTTTATTCAACTATAGTATGAACTAGTCCATGCAATTGTGGGATCAGTATGAGCCCACAAAATTAGTCAAGCCAAAGTCTTGAATATACGATATTAGGGAAAAAAAAAACCCAATGATCTACATTGCTAGCTGGCCATATCGTGGATACTCTGTCTGAGAATGGAGGGATGGAAAGTGGGGTGAGTTTCAGTATTCTTATTCTCTTTTCTCTATTGAGAGAGAGAGAGGTAACGTTCTTGAAGCTCAAGGTTGATGTACATCAATATTTCCAAAGCATGCACGCATGGGTTCATACTTTATTAGAGGGTTTTCCTTATTAGAGTCTTCGATAACAGTTTGATACACAAGTAGGTGGTGAGAGTGGACCCAGTTCCATACATGGCATGGCAACCAGCATAGATGCACTGACCTGTCCGTACGTAGTGCATTCTTCTTGTAGTTTCTCTTGCATTTTCTAAGATCTCACAAGTAGTGTCTGGGCCTACCTAGGAGTTAAAATAAGAATTGGGAGAAGAGGGGGGGGGGTTGTGGGGAGAATAGTGGCTGGGGATTTAAAAGGTAGAGGGACGCCTGGGAATTGAAGAGAGCGAGGGAGAAGAATGTGATTAATGTTATCTTTAAGTGGAGAAGACAACTGTTAGTGTAATTGGTCGGTGCTTCACATGCAGGGGTCGGTGGAGGGTCCCCTCACCACTTTGCACAGGAGGATCTTCCCTCTCCCTCTTGTAAGTTATTCCTTTTGTGGTGTAATGTACTGTAAGAATAGTCCACATAAATTAAAAAAGAGATCATTCCATTGAGATTTTTTTTTTTTAGTATGAAAATCGTTTGCAGCCATTGTATTGGTGTATTAAGCATCAAGTGGTTGAAAGTCCTTTGAGATGTATGCTCAGATGCACTCAACTATTTGATGTTCATTGCACCTCACCGTTTACTGTAGATGATGTGGACTCTTGTGTCTGAGAGGGATGTGGGAATGTGGGGATGTGGGGATCAACTAGCATTACTAATTTGATCATTTTAGCTATTATAAACATGTGCCTAGATAGGACGTATTTAATTAATGCGATGGAGAAAGTTTTCCTCCACCACACAAGAAGGGTTCAATTAGCATTCTAGGATCTTAAAATATCTCCTTATTTAGGGATGATCGAACATATTTTTGCTATTACGTAATACTTTCTTCTTTAACCATTCAAAGACCATGATCAAGAGATTCTCCTTCACTATAATTTAAGAAAAACTCGATCCCTCATAAAATTACACTAAATTTGATACAACCTATCATCTATCCAAGAAATCCCCATTTATTCAATGATCAGAAGGATCAAACGATCCGCATAGTGGAAATTGGTTTCAAGTAATGATACGGTTGGCATATTGAAATTATAAGTTATTTTTCTTCAAAAAAATTATAACAATTACTATATAAGTCTTAATTACAAATAAATAAGATACACGATGGATACGAGACTATGGAACACATATTAGGTTATTAGATTCCTAAAAATCTCACAGAAAACTAAAGCTACTAATAAGAAACTGGAGAGCCATTGCAAAGTTGCCCCTTTCAAGACAAAACAAAAGGTCAAAACCAAAAGGCGTATGAGGTGAGGCAAAGGGTGGTCCTCTTCCTCTGCTTAGAGCCTGCTAGATTCCTACTATAGTCCAAAACAAGATTAGACTAGACTGGGACTTCCTGTATTAGTGGTAGGTGCGTGGGATCTTTGGTCCATCACCTACCCAAAACATTGCTTCTTTGTGAACTATCTAATGATTGTAGAAACCAGCCCAAGGCTCAAGATCTTTTTCTATTTTTTTTCTTTTTCTTCTTTGTCTTTCTCTCTTTTCTTTTTCAACTTTCCAGATTTGTGAAGTAAATTCTAGGCATCGTTTGACAATGTTCCGTTTCTGTCGTTTCTGTGTTTTCTTGTTTTTAGAAACAGAAAAATAACCTAAAAACATTTGATAAAGTTATTCCATTTCACCAATTTCTAGAAATATAAATCAAAATTTATGTATATTTACAGTTCTAGAAAAGACTTTGACAAAACAAGTCGAACTTGTTTCGTTGTTTCCAGAAACTAATTTGAGAGAAAAAAAAAAGGCTATTATGCCCGATAAATCCCTCAACTATTTAAACTTAAAAAAAGGCAACTGAGCCCTCTTTCCCTTTTGGGCATTTGATGATACTATTGAGTTTTTTAGTGGCATTATGTCTGAAAAAAAGTTTTGAAAAACAGGTCTATCAAACACCAAAAAATCCGTTTTTGTTTCTAGAAACGTTCTGCTGTTTCTAGACACATAAACAACAGAAACACTATCAAACGGTGCCCTAATTACCCAGTGTCCTAGTTACCCAATAGAATATTACCTCAGCACCAGCCCCAACTCAATAGAAGAAACCTTTTATAGAACCTTTTAAAAGATCATTAGATAAGCCTCTATCACCCCCACTCCATAGAAGGTATTATCTGTTACAAAGCTTTAATTACATCAATTAATGCCCACTTTTCCAAATTCCCCCCAAAAAAATAATAATAAGATTCCATTTTTTTTTTTCACATAAAAAGGGGGAAAAAGAAAAAATTTTGCTGTAAAATATGGTTTTTTTTTTTTCACGTTTTATTAGCATAATTAAATGTAATATGTATATTAATTTTATTTTATTATTATTATTATTTTTTTTTTTTATGGATTGGCCATCTTAGCCAACAACCAAGAAGCACTACATATATATATCTGAATGAGGACATTATCCATCTTAGTCAGTTTTAGTGAGTCTAACACATTACTGTCCAAGACATTAGACATATTTAATTAAGCATGGCATGCATTCTCTGAAGTTAATGGAGTTTACTATAAGATGACAAATTAACTCTCAATCATGGGGGAGGGTTCTGGACTCCATGTGTCCAGCAACCAATGGCTAAGCCTTGATCTTTTCTTTCTTAATTTAGAGGAGAAAAAAATCCTTCCAAGTTAGCTTTCTAGGGTGGACCAAAATGCTCTCTTCATGGCCAACAACCTAGTACCACTTTATTTACTATATCATCAACTCCATGATCAACCTATTCTTTTCTGTTCCTTTTGCTCTAATAAAAAAACTGGGAGAGAGAGAGAGGTGTTCTGCACTTATGCCTAGTCAAAGAGTCAAAGAGTTAGCCCTTGTCTTTGCTCGTGGGTATGAACTCTCTCTCATAAAGAAAAAAAAAAAAAAGAAAATAGGAGAGGGGGGAGATAGATTTCATGCCTAGTCATAGTGGCTTTCTTTTTGCTCATGGGCATGACTCCTCTCTAATAAAGAAACAAAAGAGAGATCAGAGATCTTATGCCTAGTCAAGTGCCTTTGTTTTTGCTCATGGGCATGAACTCCTCTGTAATAAAAAAACAAAAGAGAGAGAAAGAGATCTTATGCCTAGTCAAGTGACTTTGTTTTTGCTCATGGCCACGAACTGCTGTCTGATAAAGAAAAAAAAAGAGATAGAGAGATCTTATTTATGCCTAGTCAAAGTGCCTTTGTTTTTGCTCATGGGCATGAACTCCTGTTCAATAGAGAAACAAGTGAGAGATCAGAGATCTTATGCATAGTCAAAGTGCCTTTGTTTTTGCTCGTGGACATGAACTCCTTAACAGCGATTAAACAAGTTTTAAATGTTTTATTATGTCCTTTAGCGGTGCGTAATGTGATAAATGGGTCCTTACCCAAAAAAAAATATGATAAATGGGTGGAGGATCCGCCGAAATCTCTCAAAGAACTCATAATCTAAAGCCTCAGGAAGAAAATAATAAAAAGGTTTCTCTTTTTTTACTTCTTTTTTTTAATGGGTATTAAGGAAACCGCATATGATAGTATGACCTTCTCCAGTTCCTCCACTAAGCTGTAAGCACCAGCCATAATCTCTCTCTCTCTCTCTCTCTCTCTCTCTCATTCATGTGTAATGCAGTAATAATTGTGTGTATATTGAGAAAGGAAGATCCCATGCATGTCTTTTGAAAGGGTTTGCACTTTGCAACTTTTTTTTTTTTTTTTTTTTTTTTTGAGGTTAAATTAGAAAGATATCAAACCCTAGGGTTGAAAATTAAAAATCATTTTATATTGATGGGAGTTTTGAAATCTCATAATTCAAGTAGAAGTATATGCTAGCACTATGAACAAGTTAGGGTTGTGAACTCAATGCACTTCTCTCATTTGCGAATGGTTAAAGCTCCATCCAATTAGAAGTGAAATTAAAGGAAACAAAATAAAATAAAATAAAATAAAATAAAAAACCTTAGGCTGGACCAATAGGTTTGTATCTTTCTATTATTGAAATTATAGAAAGATATCAAACTCTAGGGTTTTTTTTTTTTTTAATGTGAATGATTTACAAAATTCATTAGGATACATTCTGGTTCTTAAATTTCAGACTGGGTTTAAAGAAATAATATAATTACACGTCATGATAAACTCTCTTTATTCTTTCGCCGTATAAATCCCTTTTAACTCGCAATCAAGAAAATATCTGAAGATCAATGCACTTGAAATTATGTATAAGTGATTATCCTTTGATGGTTGATTATTTGTCGATTAGGACCTAAAGTAATAGCAATTATTGTCATTTTACGTGCGCTGTCCATTGATTGTGGCCTAGTTTGATCATGAATCATGACAATGCTTGATTAGATAGCTATCCAAAAATCCATTAGCTATAACCTAACCTAAGCCTCAATATAGTAAAATATAGGATATCCTTGGAGAAATTGATTATACTAGCTTTCCTTCTTGTAGTAGTTACTTTCTTAAGTACTGATCAGATTATTAAATTAATTTACTTTAAAAAAAATATAAATTATTAAATTATGCTTAAACCTTTATCGAAATTGACAACCCTTTTTGTTTATTTTTATGATACAATTTCTTCCATTTTTTATTTATTAACTCCAAACAAAAGTTATGTCTTCGATCAACTCTTAATTTGTGATCTCGTGAACATATCCTTTATAAAATTCTTCTCATGTGATAATGCTAATAGGACGATTAAAGTAACTCTCTTATGAAGTAATCATCATTTTAGTTAGGAGAAAACTACATGTTACGTTGCACACACCATGTGGCAACATGGTTAGCAAATGATGGGGCTGTGTGGCATGCACAGTGAAGCTAGCCTAGGAGTACCAGTTGGTTATCCTAAATTTAGACATTTTGATTCACTTCACCATCTACCCTAAATTTTTTTTTGGGGATAGGGTAAAAAGGTCCTCGAGTGTGATTTTTCGGCTGATTAAGATATTAACTAATGTTTAGAGGTAATGGCATCAAAGTTCAGCCCGAACTGATTAGATCAATCAAATACATTAATAAAAATTGAGAATTAGAGTGAACCGATAAAAAAATAAGATTGGACCAATAGTAACAAGATGAGAAATCAAAATCCCATTAATTTTCTTATTTTACAGATCAAGTCAAACCCTATAGTAGCTCAATTACAAATCAATAAGAAATCAAACGAAATCGAAAGAAAACTGAAGCTGAAATCTTTAATGGTTTAATTTGAATTGGCCCAATAACAAATTAAAACTTATTCAACTCAACCGAAACTGAATCAAATCGGACGATTGACACTGTAATTAGTTTAGGACCTTCATGTTGAGTGTTACGTCAAGTCTTTCATGCAACTTTGTCATTCTTTTGGTGTCTTAGTGGTATTGCTGGCTGTGTTAATTGCTGGGTAGTTGGGGCCTTTGGGCTATGCCAAGCTCAGCACAACCCAAGTACTAGTGTCCTTGAAGTAATGTGCCTTATTCAATATATTCCCTAAATTTGTTAATTACTTGAAGAGGTCTCAGTAGTTAGGTCTCAGTAGTTATTAATTGGAACTAAAGATTGCTTCCATGGACGGACTAGAGGTTTAATGCATGAGAATCTTTAGTAGAGATTTTTCTATTGCATTTTTTGTCTTCTGATAAGAATTATATATTATATATCTGGAAGAAATTTGATGCTATCTCTTGGCATATGTTTACGTTTAGACACAATATATGGGTGTAGAAAAACTGAATACTTGTGTTCACCTTCCCATTAATCATGCCCGTTAGCGTGTACATGTGCAAGGAGATGATAGTGTTTATTACCCTTAAAGGATGATTCCAAATATTGTGGAATATGAACAATGTGCAGGGATTTGGGTACTGAGTCGGTGATGCCGGTGAGACGGTGACATATAATTCAGTTTCTATATAAGATTATGGAATGTCTAGGAAATTTTCATTATAGTCGTTGCAAAGTTAAAGTACTTGTTTAAGTGTTTGTTACTAATTTAATTCTAAACCTTTTTTGAGATCTTCAACTGAAATCCCTCAGCTGTTACAACCTTAAAAACATAAATGCCATTTTTTTTTTCACAGAATTTGTTTGGGGACTCATCAGAGAACCAAGCTAATGCGCTTGGCTTTATATTTTAATTTAGTGGGCAAACCCATGATCTGTTTTTAATTAAAAAAAAAAATATATATATATATATATATATTGTTCTTGTTTTTCTTATTTTTATTTTCTATGACCAAGGTGTGATAAGATTAAGATTAATTAATCTTTGGACTCATAGATGCCACATGCAGCTGCTTGTACCATTTGAGCAGCTTCATGGTTTTGCCAAGGATTTCCAAAGAAATTCTCACAACTGTTAGAACATTGATGCACCCTGTCGGTGGTCTCATCAGCGATATGTATCGGTATCGTTGGTACTCAGTATCGACACCTGACTGATACATAGGAAGCCTAAAAAAGTGAATCTTTTTAAAGATGAGGGTAAAACCATCCAATATGATCCATATTGATAATGATATCGGCCAGGACCGACACCAATCCAGATACTTTGATTGAAATCGGGTCCTCCATCCTCAACCATATTCCAGCTTGGCTCAAGGTTGGGCGGGAGATTGGAGCCTAGGCCCAGCTTGTTGATGCTCAGGTAAAGCTGGTCTAGGCCCAATTTGCGACTAATTCTATGTTGTAAAGTTACGTTGTAGCAAAAAAAATATAGTTATTGAAGCTCATATAAATATGGGCCGGGCCACGCTCACCTAGAAGGCTCAACCCTAGCCCAGCCCCAGAAAATTCATAGGTAGGCATGGGCTCAATCTTTTTTAGGCCAACGAAACTTGTGCTTAAATTCAATATTTTTATTTTTTATATATATTTTTCGAATCTTAGAATATTGAAATATAAATATTTTTTAAGGATTGGTTTCACAACGACCTACGTAGCAAGGTCTTATTATGTGGGCCCAACATCCTTTTGTGTGGTAGAGGAAAGGACCTCAGTTTTGTGGACATGTATTCACATGTCAAATTTTACCAAGATGAAATTAGCCATGTGATAACATAAAGTTTCGTTTAATGGATTTACAATATATATGGGAGGTATGGGATGGTATACAAATTTATACATAAGAAGACATGAATAAATTTGGCACATGGCCAAATCTAAAACTGTTTCAGAGGACAAGAGAGAGAGAGAGAGAGAGAGAGAGAGAGAGAGAGAGATGGGTGCTTCATTGCTTAGAGATAGGGAGCGGCGTGTTTCTAAAGGTGCTGATATGAGTAAAGTTGAGCATATCACCAAAATGCATAAATAATTCATAAGAAAAATATCCATTTCTTTGGGCAATACCCCTTACACCCTCTAATCACAAGGGTTTGTGAAATGATCAAGCTCCCACCACTGGATGCCCTTGCATGTTGTCCTACTAGTTGGGGGTGTTGGCACATGCTTTTCAATTCATAATTAAATAAAAAAATAGGAAAAAGAACATTGCATACTGAAGTGGATTCCGTGCCCAGACCCAGGAGCACATGAAATTTTGTTACTCCCAGGAAATTAAAAAAAAAAAAAATTCTCATCTAAGTAAATACCCCTTCACACACCCTCATTGGCCTCACTCACGATCTCTTCTTGCCCTTGAAAGATCCAACCCAAACCTAATCGGTTAAAACTCTTAAAATGCAAAAAATATAGATTTAACTTGAGAAGAGTACTGAGTTACCCCTCCATTTTTTATTTTTTATTTTTAATTTAACTACACAGAAATACTTTCAACTTGGCCGATTTTTCGCATTCTTTCACGTTAACACGTGTTGCAACATGCTCTATGCATAATAAAACAAGGGAAAGAGAAGTACTTCCTACGTCCTATCGTAATGTAATTTTGAGGAAAAGTCTATAAAGATGAGGTGTTCTCTACGTAGATATATTTTTTTTTCTCTCTCTTTAAAAAAATAAAAAAATTTATTTATGTTGTATCTACGCGTAGGCAACATCTTTTATTTTATTAAAATAAATAAATAAAATATTATGAAAGAGGTGTAGAAAACGCCAACACTGTTCTCATAAAATAATAGAAAATAATCGATCATTCACTCATGCATGTAATAATAAAAGATTTGTCCAGAGAAAAGGACAAAAAACAAAAGGACAGTCATCAGTCGATGGTACATATGTCAATTAACTAAGAACGATGGTGAAACTTGGATGCTAAAATGACATATTTGCCCTCAATTTTTGAAATCTCAACTTTTGGAAGCAACCACACTGTGACGCGTAACGATCACTAAGGAAGCGCGTGGTTTAGACCACCCTACTCGCGCGAGTAGACGAAGGGCATCCATCCCTTTCCTCTGCCTAGTGTGACGAGAAAAAAAAAACTAGTTAATGGTTATGACACTCGTTCTCTTTACCGAAAAAGGGAAAAGGTTAGAGCACTCTCGCCGGAAGAACAATGCTGTCGGCCTTCTGCATGCTTCGCTTCGCCTAACCAGTGATCATCCTCCATTCCTCCACTGTCTCTTGCAAGTTTGTTTATCGCTGGGGAACTTGGAATATTGGATTGGATAGTAAGTAAACACATTCTTAACTTTTGTACGATTTTTTTTTTTCAAATTTTTTTTTGGGTGAGAGGGGTTTTGGTTTTGATTTTGAAAGGGAAGTGGGGAGGGGGATCTTGGCGTATTTGGTTTGGAGCTTTCGATGCTAATTCAGTTTTCCTGTCGGGTTGTCTGGGTGGATTCTATAGAGAGATAGAGAGAGTAATTCCGTGAGCTCTTTAATAGGTACTTGCAGATTCTTATATTTTTTCTGTTCATTTTGTTTGAAATTCTGGAATTCTTCTCCCTCCCCTCCTCACCTCTCCCCAAAAACAAAGAAAACCCTATTATTGGTGCTTAGTGTTGGTAAATTTTTTCTTAATTTCTCAGTCTCATTGGATTCTTTGCCTTTTGCGACTTGTAAAGTTTTTTCTTCAGGACAGATTATTATTATTCCTATTATTACTGGCAAGGTTTAGAACTTTAGATTATTAAGCGCATCTTTTCCCTGAATATTTTTTCCACGGGTTCAATTCGATGTCACATTGGTTTGGATATATTTGCAGATAAGCATCTGGAGGGCGGGGCTTTTTTCCCCTCGGTTCTACATATATATCTTTTGTTTTGAAGAGAAGGCTGTTGACCGTGTTTTTTCAAGCATTGAAGCCTGTGATTAATCAGGTTTGCACTCTCAAAAATTAGTATTTTCTGGAGTCGTTAATATTGGTACCCTCCTCCTGATGATGACTGTGCATTGTAAAACGGAAATATTCCATTGATAGGGTTTCTATTTGTTCTTCTGTTCATTTATCAAATTTTGAAAAATAAATGGAGAGGAATCTTTACATGGAAACTAATTGGGTTTTTGATGCTTTAACCATTCCTCAGATGGTAGGGAAAGAATGATTCTTTTAGATAAGACTGTCATCTTGTGAGAGAGGGATTATACTTAACATCTGTTAATTTATTATCAACCGATGAGATATGGGTGTGCAGGAGGGACCAAAAGGCCCTATATAGAATGCAGGTAATGGGCCCAATTAAAGGGAACAATGGCTCAGATTATAAGAAGGATAGATGGCAGAACAATCAAGATAATTCTGGAAATTAGAAGGATCAATATTAGTTTTAATGGAAAGATCTGATGTCTCAAGATTTACCGACCAGATTAGCCGGGAACTACATCCGAATTGACTTTAGGGCTACAACCGATTTGGCTATAGGGTCTACTCAGGCATTTAGTTATGACAGGCTAGTATTTTCTGACCTTCAGATCAGCTTTGGGTTCAAATCTGATGATCGATTGTGGTTGAACCAGAATAGTGATAGTAGCTGGGACAGATGGTTTGAAACTCGGGACAGAGAAAATAACTGGTAAAGAGATATGCTGTATAGGATGATAGAAAACAGCAGTAATAGGAATGCAGGGTTAAACAACTGAAGGAAGGAAGGAATGGAGTGACTTACTGAAATAAATACATCGATTGGATGATACTTAACCTCGTAGATTCCATTGTTTTGTAACAAAATCAAAATAAACCAAAATCTGTAAAGAAGTTTATATCTTGGTCTAGCTATCTTCTTATATTTTATTAAGTAAACTACTCTTAGTAGGAAACCTAAGAGTTTAAATCTAATTACAATCCAAGTGTTATTACGATAAAGGTAAATAACTAAAAAGTAGATTACAACTCAACATTATCCCATTATCCAACAGTACACAACACTCCTCTTTATGGTTCACTTTTAACAGTTTTGTTGTCATGTCCGAGGTCTACAGCCCCATCCCCGTATGACCTTCCACTCGATCTAAAACAGTTAAAGAATAATGGGTATCAAACTGGTACATAAGAATGGGATCAAATGAAGAACAGAATAGGAGAATAGAAGGAAACCAGCTAAACAAGTGGTCACTTTACAACAACAACTCAGCTTGCAAAGTGGTGCATAAGAATGTTATCAAATGAAGAAGAACAAAATATATATATATATATATATATAGAATAGAAGGAAACCAACTAAACAAGTGGTCCCCTTACAACAGCAACTCAGTCTTATTCCAACTAAATGAGATCAGCTACACAGATCCTTGCCCTCCAATCAGCTCCATTCGACACCATAATTGACATAAGACCTAATGCATGTCATTCCTCACCACTTCTCCTATGATCATTTTAGGTTTGCCCTTAGCTCTTTTAGTTGCTTCAATCCGAATCAAATCACTCATCTGTGTTGGAGCATCCAAAGCCCTCCATTAAACATGGCCATGCCACCTTAAACGACTTTCTCGTAGCTTATCATGTATTGGAGCTACTCCCAATCAGCTCTAATATGATCATTCCTTACCTTATACTTCCTTGTTTAACTACTCATCCATCTTAACATCCTCATCTCCACTACATTGAGTTTATCTATATGATACTTCTTAACTACCCAACATTTTGCACCATACATCATAGCCAGTCGTCTGATTATCCTATAAAATTCTACTTTTAAGTTTGAAAGAAATATGTCAATCACACAACTCTCCAAACTCACCTCTCCATTTCTTCGATCCTATTTTTATTCTTTGTGAAACATCATCCTTTATATCACCTTCTTTATTTGTGATTGAGCTTAGAAAACTAAAATAAATGTTCGAGAATCTCCTCCCTTCTTCCACTCTGTTCCAAAGAGTAACTAGGCCCAATTCAGTCACGTTCTTGTATTCCAATTGAATACTTTTCATTTTTTATTATTCTCAAGGGAGAAGATTCTTCTTTTTACCGAACATATGCAGATCCAATCACATCACTTTGTGGAACTTCCCTCTCATCAATTTTCACCACCTCACTATCCGTCCTAATGTAATTAAAGTTACACACCATATACTCTGTCTTCATTCTACTTATCTTAAAATCTTTTGATTCCAATATTGATCTCCATAACTTCAACTTGGCGTTAATCTCTGCTTTTGTTTCATCCACTAAAATAGTATCATTGGTAAAGAAACATATACCAAGGAACCTCATCTTGAATGTCTCTAGATAATTCTCATCCATAATAAGTGCAAACGAATAGGGCCTTAAAGCTGATCTTTGATGTAACCCAATTGTGATTGGGAATTCACCGCCTTGACCCCCCAGTTCTTACATATCTTTAATTATATCCACATATGTACTTGCAACACTTGTCTTCCCTAGTAGTTGCCGGATTACTCTAAGGATTCTATCATAAGCTTTTTCTAAGTCAATAAAGACCATATGGAGATCCTTAGCAATCTCTATATCTTTCGACAAGTATCCTAAGTGAGTAAATAACTTACTTCGTGGATCTTCCTTGCATAAAACCAAATTTTTTCTCTGTAATAGTAGGTTCTTTTTTCAGGTGGATTTCAATAACCCTCTCCCATTATTTCATAGTATGACTCATTAATTTTCTGCCTCTATAGTTTTTTTTTTTTTCGGTAAATTTCCTCTATAGTAATTGCAGCTTTGAATATCACCTTTATTTTTGTAAATCAGAAGCACAATGCTTCTCCTCCATTCATCTAGCATTTTCCTTGTGCTCATAATCTTATTAGATAGCTTGGTTAGCCATGATCAACAATTGATTCCTAAGCACTTCCACACTTCTATTGGGACCTCATCTGGGCCTCGTGCGTTGCCTACTTTCATCGTCAAAGCTTCTTTACATTATCTAAATAGAAACTTAATAGAAAACCTTATTAAATATGAAAATTGATTGCAATTGACTTAATAATTTTATCTAAAGTCCAAACAAGGATATACTCAGTCCATGTTTTCGCCTTCTACTCATAGGAACATATAAGAAACAAGACACCAAAGATGTAGAGACTCGAAGGAGTTGGCACCTAACCATTAGACTAGGACTACTTTTCAACTATTTCTACTCACATTCAATGACTTAAACCCAAAGGAACAAGACACTAACTCCCAAAAACATGGATACTAATTGCTCTATCCATTAGGCTTTATATTTCTGGCCTATTACAATTTAAAACTCAGATAAACAAAGCCCAATAATACCTCTTGGGGATACTCCTGCATCAAATTGTGAGTATTTACCATCAATGAAATTTCTAATGTTAAGTAATTAATTTTTTATTGAGAGGATAATTTGTAGGTTTGGATATATAAGGTTATGTTTCCAATGTCAATAAGGTGATAAATTAAGTTTAAATTTTGGGTGAGAATATAAATAAATGGTAAGTACTTACTTTTAATGAGAGATTAAATGCCAAGTTTGTTGGCCTAGAGGCCACCTTATGATCACTGTTTTATCAGAAAATAACCCTTTAGATCTAATAATAATCAGAGGAACTAAATCAGTTCCTTGAAGCTAATAATTATTCTGTTACTTATATGGATAGTGGTTGGCCTGCTTCTGAGGCTTTAATAGGTTCGATCCAACCAGAGGAGGGTGGGGGTAAATTTCCTTGAGGAATTATCAATGACCAAATGGCTATCTTTTGCTTATGGTACCCCAGAAGAAAATGTTCACAGATGAGAGAGTTGCTTTTAGTGGCAATGAAAATGATATTTTGGAACTAGAAATTGATGAGGAAATCATGAGTATGAGAACATTCATGTAGTCTAGTAGTTAGATATTATTATACAACTGGGTGCAGCAAAGATACCATTCTTGCATTCTTACTTATTTTATATGAAGAGTTGGGCATATGTACTGCCCACAATTTGAAGTGCCCAGGTAACATAGGTTTTGGTCCCAGAAAAAAAAAAAAAATGAGAGGCTAGTGAACTACTTCATGATATTATTCTTTGTCTAATCTAATTAGGGTACCTGTTCATTGGATAGGACAAGGGATCCACTTTCTGAGTTCTTCCTGTTTGCGGTGAAAGGGCCTACTTAGATGTTTTTTGGATAGAAAATTGATGGGTTTAATTTCCAAGTGTAGCTAATGTTCTCTGGTGATTTCTCACGTGCAGTATACGGTTGATGATACTCTTGTTTCCTTGATGCAAATGATGTGTAAGGTTCCTGGTTGGGCTATGCTTAGGGATCTCAAAGCAATTTTGGGATTGTAGATTACTTTAAAAAAGAGTTTCTTAATTGGGGTTAGGATGGAAAAGTAGTTTTGATTTTTTTTTCCTGACCAGTAGCAGATTAGGAATTTGAAGGGGGAGGTTTTTGTTAATTTTCTGAGGGATCGCCCATGGGGTGGGTTCTAAGGCTGTATCAATTTGGCATCCTGTCTTGATAAGACTTGAAAAGAGATGCAATCTAGCAGAAAAGAATGCATGTTTCTATCCTTTATTTCTTTTTTTTTTTCTTTTTCTTTTTCTTTTTTTTTTGGTGGGGGTGGGTGTGGGGAGGAGGTTTGATTAGATTGCAATGAGTGTGTTGAGATGTTGGATATAGATCAGACTTAATGAAAAATATAATTTTGGAGGTTTAATATGATATATGTTTCTACTAATGGAACACAATTGTGGATGAATATTGTATGTGGTATTGGTTGGTAGGACTTTAGAGAAGTTAGTCTTTCCAACAGTTTGGAAGTGTGGAAAATATTAGACTTGCATACTGATTATGTGCAGTGTGTTTGTTTTAGAGTGGCTAAGGATCATGTCATACTTCCCCACATTTATATGGGCTAGTGATTTATAAAGGAAGCATCCATTCGGTTATGATGTTTTGGTGGACAGAGAGTTTTTGGTCTATTTTTTTAGGTTTAACCTTTTCGATTGGGAGGTTTGAGGATTTTCTAGTGCATCCTGATGCGTAAGATTTGAGAAATTTGAAGAATGGTAAAGAATCAATTTTATTCTGTTGATATTCTCTGGGAAGGTTTTGAGGTGGCTGGGAAAGTTTTGGGGGTAGGGGACTCCTTTTAAGTTGTTGAGTCCATCCCATGGATGCGAGAGTACCAATGCATCGGCAAACCGATTGTTATCTTTTTGTAAATAGTTTAAGGTGATTTCTTTGGCCAGAGCATCTACGTGATCTTGTTATGGTCTTAATTTCTCATCCTTCATTTTCCATTTTTGTTGCATTTGACATATAACAAATGATGAATCTCCATAAACTTCTAATCTTTTGAGGCCAATCGACAATGCGGCCTCAAGTCCTATGAGGCAAGCTTCATATTTTGCCACATTGTTTGTATATTCAAAGTTTAGCTTAAACGCGCATGGTTAGCTGCTCCGTTGAAGAGACAGAAGAGTAATTGCGAGACCATTTCTTTGTCTTTTGATCTTCATCTGGGAAAACATCTTCCATAGGTCTGGTTTTAGGGATTGGATGCACCGAGAGATGATCAGCAATCACTTGTCCTCTGATTGAATTCTGCGTTACATATTTGACATCGAACTCTGAAAGTAACAAAGGCCATTGAGTGAGTCGTCCTTTAATGCTGGCTTGTTAAATAGATATTCTATTGGGTCCCTCCTTGACATTAACATCATGGGATGGTTTATCATGTAATGCCTTAGGGGCCTTACAGCCCATATAAGTGTTGTGCAAGTCTTCCCCAAAGGTGTATACTTGACCTCGTAGTCAAGAAACTTTTACTGAAATAGCATATTGCTTGCTCAAATCTTTTATCATCCTGATGTTGCACCAACATTGCCCCCATTTCAGTGTTTGTTATTGATAGGTACAACATAAGGGGTTTCTCTGGTATTGGCAGTGTTAAGACAGTTGGGTTCGCCAAATGTTATTTGATTTTATTGAAAGCCTGCTGACATTGCTCATTCCATTTTCTTGAGAAATTTGAAGATTGTTTCAGACACCAATGTTAATTGAGTGATAAATCAACCGATGTATTGGATCCTACCAGAGTAATCTCTTGATTTTTTTCTTGGTTTTGGGTGGTAGCATATCCATTACGTCCTTTATTTTTTAGGGTTCCACTTCTTTGCCTATGTGACTAACCATAAATAAACAAAGCATTGAATATAGTACAAGCATATTCATAAAAAACAGAGCCATAAACATAAATCAACATAAACTCATGAAGTATCAAAAAATTGATATAAGGTATGCTGTCACAAGGCCACAAGGGGGGCACCTAGGTGGCCAAGGTGGTCGCCTTTCTTGCATCAAACAAGAAGACACCTGGATGCCTAGACAATGCTCCTTGACAACTATGCTTTCTTGTGACAAGGGGGGCACCTAGGTGGCCAAGGTGGTCGCCTTTCTTGCATCAAACAAAAAGACGCCTGGATGCCTAGATGATGCTCCTTGACAACTATGCTTTCTTTTGTTTCTCCTCAAATCCAGGCTCCTTAAGGAAACTTGTTGCTTCCTCACTTTGGGGTCTTACAAGACTTGGCCTTGAACTTATTATACATTTGTACTAGAAACCATTAGACCTCGTGGCTGGAAGAGTTCTGCCTTCTCCTGGACCAACTGCATTACTTTGCTTCCCATTCCCACCAGAGGTTCTCCTTTCCCAACAACCCTGGGTGCTAGCATAAGGTGACTTGGTATTCTATAAGCCATATTGCAGTTAGTGGAAACTGTAGGCTTTATACTTCTCATTTTTCTTTCCATTTTGGCACCTTCCATTCGATCATTAGGGTAGCTTACTTTTTGATCTCTTTGTGCCTCTACTCCTGCTTTTGCTGCTTGAGTCTTGAGCTATTTAAACATTTTCTTGTAATAAATATCATTCTGTTTACATTGTTCATTGAGGGTTGCTCTTTTGTCACTGTCACAATTTCTGATGGAAGATGGAACTTGCATCTGGCTTTACTAACTTCTTATGTCAACTACTGATGATTGGGCACTGGTATCCAGGTCATTTCTGTATCATCATGGATAATTCATATGGTGAAGACCAAGTAAGCAATGCACCTTGATAATTTAATCTTTGATTATTTAGACTACTCAATCCTTGTGATTTTGATGAGACATTTTATGTAGGATGAGGTAAGCGTGGTGGGATTTGAAGTTCCAAGGTCGCCTGATTCAAGCTACAATAACCCGTACCCTGGCAATGAAGATGAGGCAAGGGACCCACCTCTTGTTCCTCCCCACTTGCAACAAACATTGCTGAGCTTTCCAGCAGGCAGAGATACCTCTGCCTCTCTTCCTTCGCCACAAAATGTGATTCTTAATCATCTCTACATCGAGAACAGGGAGAGCCAACAATCAGTGGTAGCACTCGGGGTCACGCATCGCTTCCGCTCAAAATTTGTTACAGTTGTGCTGTTCAAACCTATTCAGAGGACGGGGGGAACAAGCACTTGAGGTGCATTTTTATATCACCTTCATTTGGGTTTGTTCCTTCCTTACATGACTATAGTTGTGGCAGAACTCATACGGGAAATAGCAATGAAGTAAGTTAACTGTCTCGGTGCTGCTGATGAAATTTAGGTTCACTTTGTTGGGCTCCAGAGCTTATTGTTGCATATTTTACTTGCTTCTTCCCTGGAGTATTTAAAATGGTAGTAGATTTTAAAATGTTTATAAAGATATATTGTCCATATTTTCCTTATCAACCCATGACAATTATGATAGTTTGGCAAGTGTGCTCTAACTGCTCATAGGGAGGATCATTGAGAGCATACAATAATGTGCATATGCATGAGTAGGTTAATCATTGTATGCTTCTCCCTATGACAATTGCAGTCACTTTGAGCCTTCATTGTTGATGATCAAGTCTCTTCTTCTACAGCAACTATGGATAGATTCACGATCATCATTTTAAGACTCCTAAGAGGTCATACTTGTTTACTTGCCTGTGCTAAAAAACCAAATAAAGGCACATTGCTTCTAAGAAGTGTAAAAAGATTAGCTTTTAATATTGAAGACTGCTAGTGTTACATCAGGTGCGCCCATGTATGAATACAGGACCTACTGAAACGGTAAGATCCTCATCGTGCATCACTGAGGATGCTCCTTTTAAAGAGTATCTCACTAGCGATTTTATTGTTTTGAGTATTGACCTAAATTAGTTCCATATTCATTGCACAATAGAGGCGTTCTCGGCACAATAGAGACAGCATCAGTTATTTGTTGGATCTGAGCTGCCGCCTCTATTGTGCAGTAAAGCCCCTTCCAATGAAAGGGGGAGGGGAGATTGATCATGACACAAAGAACCGATGCTGTCTACCAAAACCAGTAAGAGTATCAATCACACCATTGTTATGACGATAAATATGATGGAAAGAAATTGCCGAGAAGTGACTAACTAATCTGACAGAGTCAGCCATGATCGAACCAATTCTCCAAGTTATATCAGTGCGAGTCCTTTGAGATTGAGATGAATCGTCAGACAATCACTCTGAAAAGTAATTCCGAAGAACTCCAAGAAACAAGTAATGAAGTTTCCCTTAGCATCTCTAATATTGAGAGGTTGCATTAGTGGGAAGCCTTTCTCTGGTTTTTGGGGTTCAAGGGAAGAAAGGGCAATAAGTGGCATTTAATTCTATATAAAATTTGGATTAAGTTTTCCTCAAGTCATTGTGAAGGGGAATTCCTTGAAGAATATCATGCAGCAGTGAGAGGGCATTATCAACTTCGTCCAATAAGGAGAATGTTTTAGAACCTTAGATTGATGGTTGAACCCTATACTATGGGTGTAGGAAAATTTTCACCTATAAAATTTGCCCGCCTTTGACTGCTCCTTAATATCAAGGGATGACCAGTTAAGCCGGACCTAATGAACTGAACCTTCATCGGATTGGGTTCTAGTTGAGGTTTTGTGGAACCGATAGAAATCAAAATCAAAATCCGGCCAAAACTGTAACCGATAGAAAACTATAACCGGACTGATAGTAAGTAACCCGATACAAAATCAAAAACCCAAAAAAACCCCAGGATTTTCCCATTACCTTTCTTACGTATACACTTAAACCCAAAACCGGATCAGAACAAACCCAATGGTAGCTTGATCACACAACAATAAGAAACCAGATCAAATCAGACGGAAATCAAAAACTTTCTTAATGTTTAACTTGAGACCTCATTATGAATATGGGTTTTTTTTCCACCATAGCTCACCAACTGCGACTAGGCAATTATTGTTAGCGAAACAAATGGACAGCATTTTTTGCGACATTTCAATTTTGATGGTAGACATTTCATACTATTGCAAGCGCATTTTCTGTTGACAATATTTCCGTTGAGGTTAGAATACAGTAACTTGTACAAAAATTTTATGAAGCTCAAACCTCATGTTATTTGTGCCACTGATGATTGAGTACATGAAATCACTAACCCCAATCTGAGCTAGTCTACTAGAAGCAGAGAAGCATCGACATCAAATCATACACTTAACTGCCCTGAGCCACCACAAGTACTACAGGATCGAGCCGAAGAGCACTTTGTGCAGTAGCTCCATTTCTTTGGAAGCCTAACAAAAAAGCAGTTTGAAATTATTAGCAAATTGCAATGTGTGTCAATTTAGCAGTTCTCAAAAGAAACTGTATACCCAGCTGTGTATCGAGTGGCCATATTCTTTGCAGCCAATCTTGCCTTCTCAGCACTTTCTTCTGATAGCTTTTTCAGTACAAAACCTTCACCCTTACATTCTGCACAGATGCCAGATCCACCACAATCTTCACAAGTTTTGACAGAGGTCTGTCTATTAAGAAAGAGTTCAATCAGTAACACACTCCAGAAAGAGACCAAGCAGAGAGGGAATGGGGGAAAATTAGTTTCGGAACGAAAAGGAAGAACAGTTAAAGGTCAAGTCTACTAAAACCTCCTCCCAGACCACATATGTATTTACATGTTCAACCAGTTTTAACAGAGGTCTGTCTATTAAGAAAGAGTTCAATCAGTAACGCACTCCAGAAAGAGACCAAGCAGGGAGGGAATGGGGGAAAATTAGTTTCGGAACGAAAAGGAAGAACAGTTAAAGGTCAAGTCTACTAAAACCTCCTCCTAGACCACATATGTATTTACATGTTCAACATGCAAGACACTTCAGATGGTTACACTTTTTCAAGATCTCGTCTAGAAGATCTTTTGCAGGAGGGATATGCTATAGATCTGATGGTTAAGGTTGACCTTCAAGTTGGGAGACATCTTAGGTGCAAGCTTCCAATAGTTGGTCCAAATGTGCCATGTGAATTCACAGAGAATTCAAAATGTTGGATTTGCCAAAAAAGCTATGCTGCAAGGTGATAGACCTAACATTTCCTTTCGCTAGTTATTTGTTAAGTTTGTCATGTCCTTTGGATCCACTTATATGGTTTTCATGCCTCTAGGGAAAATTTTGCTTTCTATAAGAGATAAGGGATCCAAAAACCAGAAGTTCTAACCCATAAACCAGCAGGATCTTTACCACCACTAAATTTCAGATTCCAAAACAAGGCCTGATTTTCTTTGTAGCATATGGTAAATAGTAGATGGTGAAGTACGCACATCAATCTCTTTGGAACCTCTGGTCCTCCTTACAAGGACGGTTGCTGCTGCACCCACCACTGTGGCTGCAAGTACTACTGAAACAGCAGTTTCTGGTAGCGCAGGAGATGCCGTGAATTTCTTTCTTCGTTGTTCTACTGTTTTCAGTGTAAATGGAGAAGAGAAGTTCTGGATAGCTTTCATTATGGACTTTAAGCTTGTACTCCTAAATAGCTTCACTGTAAAATTAACATCAGTTTGCCATCAATTCCCAAGAGATGTATGAGGGCCAGACCCTGAACATATAAGAATGAGAAGATTTAAAGGCTATAATAAGAAGCTATTCAACAGTAAACGAATCAGAATAAAACACCTTTGATGGCTTATTTTTAATTAATAAAACAAATGCCACTGGTTCAAGATGTGCATAGTCCCTCTGTCATGAACAGGTCCTTAATACACCATACAAGATGCCATGGTAAATCTTAGAAACAAAACCAAACTTAATTGTGTTCTACAAAAGCATTAAAGAGAAAAGCAAAAAATGAAAGGCCACAAACCCAATCACAAAAGAGGAGACTCAAAAACAACAATGAAATGCTTATCGCCAAGCTTGAGTGGGATGGAATATAGAAAATTTCAATTCAAAATTCTATTTTAAGGCTGACCTGATTGTCTTGCATAGATCCAGAGACTATGGCAAGACAATCAAGTCATCCCTATACCACATTAAATCTGTAAGATCAAACACCAAGAAACATGAATAATAAAGAGACAATAGATTCGTACGACACAGAGATTTAACGAGGTTCACACACAGGGTGGTATGCTACGTCCTTGGGTGAAGAAGAAGATGATTCACTATGCAGAAGAGAAATTACACCCTAGCAGCGGCGAGGAAAAACTCGTCCTGAAACCCTAGCTGCGTGAAAACCCTGGAATACAATGATTTTCTCAACAAGCAACAGTACATTATATATATATACTCCAAATTGTGGGTCGATCCAGTCGGCCCAACCCCTCTGCTTCCATCACAGATCTCAGAAAATTTCTCATTCGGGTCGCCACCAAAATATGTCGGATCGGGTCAATCTTCAAAACGGGTCAAGAATTCAAGACAAACTTAACAAAATCCAATTTCACATTAGTGCTATGAGAATATAGGAGATCTATGGCTATCGAGGGATGAAAATTTCAAAGAGATTGAAAAGGAGAGAAACAACACAAAAATTGTCTCTACAGCAATGTGATGCAGACTCGAAAGAAGAAAAGAAGGTGAACTCAATTTCTGTAATTGGTGAAACATTCCCCCCCCCCCCCACCCCCACCTCCACCCCCCGGGGGGAGTAATACAGAATATCAGAGACATATTTGTACCATTTCATTTATAGAACAAATCCTTTCAAGACAATAAACATAACATGCTTTCAGTCTGTCACCATGAGGAACTCAGAGTATTCACGAGGGCTTCCAAACTACCTTGTCAAATGAACGCTAAAGAATTTTTTTTTTTTACAAATGAGATGGGCATAATTGCTTGATTCCTTTGTTTAAAAAAAAAAAAAAAAGAGAAATCCCGGTAAGAGTTGTATGCTTCTTTCACAAAGATTAGCATGGAATGGGGTCGTCAATGTGTGTAATGTAAACCCTAAATTAATAGCACAAAGCCAAAATTGTGACCTTGATAATTCTAGGAAAGGATAGAAAGTAAAATGCAATGGCAATTGCCTACATAATCAACAAACATTCTCTAACACAAAATTTCAAACAGTTGTGGACATCAAAGCCAGGTTTCCAACCTTCATAAGCGAGTGAGAGAGGTAAAGTTCATAGTTAATACCTGGAATTCGACAGGGAAAGCTGTGACAGTGAAGCAGAAGCACTGAAACTCCATTTCGAATATGTGAGTTTATCCTGTCAAGTAACACAGAAGCAGAGAACACCTCTTGTTCAGCTTCTTATCTTTTGGTGGTTTAGTTTTGTTATTCGATTTTGCCCTCATAGATGGATTGAATTCCAGAAATGCCCTATAATGTAACGAGAACTGCCCTTTCCTACCCTTTACCACAACCGTTGACCCTAGGAGTGACACGTGTAAATTATCCAAAGCCGACTGCAAATCCAAAGAGTTCTTATGATCTTGCCGCGTGGCACTAGCGAAAGAGGTGGATTGGTAGGTAATCTACTTACTGTCCTTATCCATACGCGACATTGTTTGCGTTGGCATGAAAAGTCCAATCAGCAGAGGAATGGTCCCACACCAGTCATCTACCACTACTATGTGGACTAATAATAATATCCTCCCACCGTGTCTTGGGGGTTGGCTTAGTTTACAGAGTTGATATCAACGCTGACTTGGTGGTGATGAAGTCTTGACTCTTGAACCTACAACGACATAGGATTCATTTGACTCTATGAACTAGCATTCAGCACTTATCTCATTCCTATCATTAGAAAGATAAAAAGAGCTATATTTAGAGGATTAGCGTTGGTTGCTGAGTCATACCGATTCCTCTATTCCACCATGATTTTATACAATAATCTCACATCATTCAAAGGGTATGGGGCCACCTCTGAGTCTAGTCTTTCTGAAAGGCCTCTTTATTGTCTCATTAGATGAGGAATCCTTTAGTCTATATCGGAATTTCCTTCAAAATCTCTTATTTACCATTGATGAATCTTAACTACTATATATACTAAAACTAGTACAAAAATTGTACTTTTTTCTTCATTTAAAATTTTTCTTTGTGATTGGTATGTCCTCCAAGAGAAGACTCAGTTTTTGAATTTTAAAATTCCCTTTAGAAATTGTGAAGTATTCTTTTGCTCTAAAAAAAAAAAAATTTCTTACCAAAAACACAAGAAAACATGAGAAAATATAAAAACTTTTCTTTTCTTCTCTCTCTTCTCTTCTAATGGTAACCAAGCATACATATTTTTTTTATATTTTCTCACCATTTTATTTTTCTTTTTTTTCTAGATTCTTTTTCTTCTCTCTCTTTTTTCTTTTCTTTTCTTTTTTGGATTTGATATAGCAGTCCAGGAAGCTAATGAAAAATTGTGACATGGGTAATCAAGTAAAGAGAGAACTTAGGAGATAGCAAAATGGAGCTAACTAATGGAGAGCACGAGCATCCCCTCACCTGTGCAGCTCAAAAAGGCATCTCTGGTTCACAGATTCACAGACTATTTCAACCATTCTTACCAGTTGCCAGCCATGAGAAGTATACATCTACACTCTTCCATCTTATGTTGGTCACGAGCCCATTTAATACCAACCTTCCCTTCACCCTTCAATATCTACTTATAAGACGACCTCCTTCATCTTCTTCTTCTTCTCTAATATTTCTCTCTCAACAAACAGAAAAAAAGATACCAGGAATGTCTACTACTTACCATTTCTCAATTCTGCTCCTTATCCTCATCAACCTCTTATTCTTGTTCCCTCCTGACGCGATCATCAGGACTTCTTCACCTAGGGTTATTGCATTCGCGATGAGGCCTTTGGCCTTAGAAACCCAGAACTACGCAACCTTACAACCGAAACCGGATCAAGAGAGACATGTCTTCCAAGATGGAGAGATCAAGAGCTGCTTACCTAAAGGTTTCCGGCGTTCTTCTGCTCCCAGTCGATACGTCAATTACCATATACTTGGTTCCTCGCCATGCGCTGCCGATGAACACTACGTGGAACCATGACGATTGATGAACAACTATGGAGGTAATGTGGTGAATTTACTGTGTTAATGGCCGCTACTAGGAGAAGGAATGGAAGATAATGGAGATGCAACTACTAGTCTTTCAGTTCTGTTCATAGGGAAGGGATAGCATATATATAGTAGGGTTGATCATGAATAAGACTCTTCTCTTATTACCATTTTAATTTCATGTCATGTCTCCCATCTTTTTTCTTTTTTTTCTTTTTTTTCTTTTTTTCTTTTTTTTAGAATTTCATTTATAAATAAAAAGTTTATATTTGAGAATAAGTACACTGGTCAGATTCATAAACTGTCTAACTAGTAGACCTTACGAACTGGTTGAACAAGGCTAAACTGACTGATCTCCTCTAGAACTGGGTACAGGTTGAAATCCCTTAAATTTGGCCAAAGGATCAAAATTTTGGGCATTAATTTGAAGTTTTGAACCTCCCCTTGCCTTCTCATTTGTTGACTCACTAAACCGGAGTGAACCGGAACCAGACACTTGAGTGGTTGGATGTTTGGCCTGTCAGTAAACTGAAGAATTTAAGATGGAGTAACTTACGAAAATACCCTTCACATGGCTGGTGAACAGCGAACATTGAATGGGAGAAGATGAAGATCCTTGGCTATGGGGACATCCATGTAAAAAATGAAGCTGGCCGGTTAGCGGTTTAGTGATGTTGGGTAGGAATTGATACAGCTACGGGAAGTCAGGATTTTAAAGAGAGTCACGAGAGCCATGAGAAAGGATCACCACAAAAAATTCAAAATTAACATTGCTTAGAGCTTTTCCTGGTCCAATATGGATGGACCGTATCAGAATGGTTCGGACCAATTTACCTGCAAAAAATCGATTTTTAAACAATTTTTTATGTTGGTATCGTATTCGTACGGGCATAAATTTCTATGTATTAATACTTAAATCCATGCCCCCTGCATTAAATCATACAAAACCAAGGACCATGAGATGTGCACACAATAGTATGCATGAATGTGAACCAAATAGACCATAACGTATAATGCCCAATGTAATTTTTTTGTGGATAATTCCCAATGTAATTGAGACTGATAAATAGGGAATATGATCCTCTAAAGTAGAGAGGATATACTGTATTCCCTTCTAAGCTTCTTACGTCTAGTGCACACTGCCCAAAGGACAGGGCATAATAACATAATAGCTTAACCCAATCAACTAGAAAGTTTTAGATACACGTACAAATGACAGAATATAACAGAACACTAAACTAAACGCAGTTTAACCGTAAAGATCATCCTCTTCTGCCGCACCAGCTGATGCCGCAAATGGGTCAGCAGCCCCTGTAGTACGCGATCCAGACTCCGCAAATTTGAACTCACTCCCAAACCCCCTTGACTGCTGCAATGTCTGCGCAAATGCCTGGTACTTCCGGATATCAGCATCGCTCACACTCCTGCGTGCATACTTCATTGCTTCCTCAAAGTGTGCAGGTGTGATCTCTGCTACTTCATCCTCAACATCCTCCTCCATTGCCTCGGGATTGTCCCTTCTCCTCCGCTCCCTTTCAATGTCCTGAATCAACAGATGCCCATCATTAGTTTCTTTTCTTCTATATAAGCACATGTTTTACATGCGAGCATTCCAATGTGACATCTTCATACAGCTAATTAAGAACACAGACCAATCCCCATCTGAAAAGGGGAAGGTTCTAAGGTAACACTAACAGATAGAATGGATTCATGAGAGTACTCAAAAAGAAAAGAGAGAATTGGGGTGAAGAAGATTACTTTCTCAATATTCTCTCGAATGGCATATTTGCAAGCACGTTGGCATATCTCTGTAATATCAGCCCCACTAAAGCCTTGGGTATATTTTGCAAGGGCCCTCAGGTCCACGTCCTTTGAAACAGGTGATTTCCTCAGGTTGGCCTTAAAAATTTGATGGCGGGAGTCCTCGTCTGGAAGAGGAATGTAAATCAACTGGTCAAGGCGGCCTGGCCTCAGCAGAGCAGAATCAATTATATCAGGCCTGTTTGTGGCACCAATAATGAAAACAGTCTTCTTTGCATTCATGCCATCCATTTCAGTAAGGAGTTGGTTCAGGACCCTATCAGCCGCACCACCAGCATCTCCACCACTACCCCCTCTCTGCCATATAAAATAAAGAATAGATCAAGAGTTGATAGAAAACATATGCAAGCAAAGGAGGCATTAATAGAAAGAAACAGGTATGAAGGCAATTATGAGAGAGGGAAGGGCAAAACGGAAAGCAAACCTGTGTAGCAATTGAATCAAGCTCGTCAAAGAAAAGGACACAGGGTGCAGATTGACGGGCCTTGTCAAAGATTTCTCGTACGTTGGCCTCACTCTCACCGAACCACATAGTGAGCAACTCAGGACCCTTGACACTAATGAAATTAGCCTGGCATTCATTCGCAATCGCCTTGGCTAGTAAAGTTTTACCACAACCAGGAGGACCATAGAAAAGAACTCCTTTAGAGGGTGACATGCCAAACTTCTCGAACTTCTCAGGGTGCTCCACAGGATATTGAACAGTCTGCACAACAAAAAAGTGTACAAAAGCTAAGAATCAGTTACAACTTAAATAATAATAGTAATGCTAAATTGCTAATAATTGAAACAAGACCCGGCTAAGATCCTATTCATGCATAGCTTTTACCTCTTGAAGCTCCCTCTTGACATTTTCAAGCCCACCAATGTCATTCCAGCTGACATTAGGCACTTCAACAACCTGCACATCAGAAGATCAGTGAGCAAAAATTAGCTACATACAACACACAAATACCCAGACCAAGTACTCTGGGAATTCTACTCACAGTCTCACGAAGGGCAGAGGGATTGCTTGTTCCAAGAGCAGTTTTGAAGTGTTCATTTGTGACAGCCATAGAGTTCAGAATCTCAGCATCAATGGATTCATCTTCTAAGTCGATGACATCCATCTTTTCTCTGATGCACTGAAGGGCTGCTTCAGTACAGAGAGCAGCAAGATCAGCACCAACGTACCCATGAGTATCTTTTGCTATTCTTTCCAAGTCAACCTATGTAGATAAACCACTGGAATTATTAGCTTCTAACTAAAGACAAGAAGCAGGGAAAAAGAAGTTCTGAAACACAGAATAGGTGAGGATTTGGTATACATCTTCAGCTAATTTCATGTTCTTTGTATGAATGCGAAGAACCTCAAGACGTCCAACTTCATCTGGAACACCAATATCAATTTCCCTATCAAACCTTCCAAACCTTCTCAAAGCTGGGTCAATGCTGTTAGGCCGGTTTGTAGCCCCAATAACAATAATATGGGCACGAGATTTCAATCCATCCATGAGTGTTAAGAGCTGAGAAACAATACGCCTTTCAACTTCTCCGTGTGTCTTCTCTCGCTTAGGTGCTATGGAATCAATTTCATCAATGAAGATGATAGATGGTGCATTCTTCTCAGCTTCCTCAAATGCCTTTCTGAGATTGCTTTCACTCTCTCCAGCTAATTTAGACATAATTTCTGGTCCATTGATACAGAAGAAGAAAGCACCAGTCTCATTGGCGACAGCCCTTGCTATCAAAGTCTTCCCAGAACCTGGAGGACCATACAACAAAATTCCTTTCGGGGGCTTCACACCAATAGATTTGAACAGCTGTGGATGTCTTAGAGGAAGTTCCACAAGTTCTCGTATCTGAGCCATCTGTTTTCTCACACCACCGACATCATCATAACCCACTTCATCCAACCTGTCTTCATCCTCCCTTCTAACTGGCTCACCCTCGCAGAATATCTCAGTATCAGGAGCAACAACACAGTACTCTGCTGGGTCAGTCTCAATGACCTTAAACTCAACGCTCCTCATTCCACCTCTAACAAGGAAGAGATCCCCTTTCCTAACGGGGCGATATGCTTCCAAGAAATATGCTGCAAAATTTAAAAGCTCAACAATCAGAAAAAGAATACACCGCCAAGAAGTAACTATATATATATATATATTAGTTAGACTGAGACAAATGGAACTTTCTGCTGAGCCCAAAAGATGACAAGGAAGACAAAGGAGATGAGAAAAATAATGCGAAGTACCCATCCATTAATATAGTTCTGTCAAACCCTAGCATGAGCAGGTGAAACCGATCCAAACCAACCGAAAACAGCCTGAACCAAACAGAACCGAAGCTTACTGAATTGGCTTCAGATTGGGGTATTTTACAACCTGACCAAAGCTAGACAGCACTCATACCAGCCGCCACCAGCCCGGAAATCATAAAAAAAAAAAAAAAAAAAGAGGCTTTCCTCCATAGTTATGTATATATTTACATAGTAAACTGAACCCGATATCAAACCGGTAAGAGAAAACAAATCTTCCCGAGTTGGTTTGGTTTTGGATTCACCCATTCTCAGACTGAAACTGACTAAAGCGAACCGACTGATTGACACCCCTACATTAACATGATGATATACAAGTACCAGATAAAAATCAAATGATTTAGTTCAACTAAAGCATTAAATCTTTTCTCCAAGCACTGCTGCTTGCTTATATATTAATGGTAACACGTCATTGAATAAAAAAACTGATGATTGATCCAGGTTGACATTTAAAGTCAAAGGTTTGTCTAGGCCACTCTACTTTTGTTAGCGAACTTAAGTGACCTGATAACAATAGAAACTCATGTAGTCATAGTAAAATCTCATGTAAAACATATCACTCTACAATTGTCAATTAGGACTTCCAATTGTCATGGCCAAAATAATCACTTAGTTTCTGCCATACTAGCATGCAATTGATTGTTAATCGTAGTAAATGTGATATCTCTCACCTTCAAATCTGGATTACCCTTCTACAACTACTTTCAATGTAAAAGAAAAAAAGAGGCTCCTATACAACACATTCAAATTTTTACATCATGCATTCCATGCATATTCTTCATTTTTTATTTATTTATTTATTATTTTTTTTTTTTTTGGTGGGGGGGGTGTTGTAGGTGGGGGAAGACAATCATTTCACGCATATCATTCACATAAAAAATATCTATTTACAAACTGAAAGTGGGAGGGTACGATAGGATAAATCATCCCAGTGATTGAAATTAGAAATCCCTCTGCTTCAAGGTTCAAAATATCCCATCCAAATGAGGGGGGATTTACTATTTCACCAGAAGACAGAATAAACAGGCAAGACAAGTGAACTGTTCAGTAACTCACGTTTCAAAAAGGCATCAAATATATTTCCCGTGACGCCTTCAATTGTATCATCCACAGGCAGTATGTGCACACGCTTGCCATATTTGACATCTGGGCATTGGTGGACAGAAACAACATCACCAAGCCTAACTCTCAGATTTGATCTGACAACTTTATTCATCCTGATCTTTGGTTCATCGCATGCATCATCAGCAAGGGCAATGCAGATCGTATCCCTCCTTTTCTTGCCCTGGAAAACCACAGCAGGGGGGGAGGAGGAGCCAAAATTAGTAAACATAAACAGAGATAAGCTCACCGGATGATACTCCAACTAGTTCAGAAAATCCGAATTTTCAAAATCATGTGCTTCAAGAAAGATATCAACCAGGAACCTACAATGCCATTCTCGCAAACAAGAATACTGCATAGCCCCTCATATGCTTAGAATTCTACTTTCATCAATATCACAATTGCAGAACCCTCAAAATTTTTAAAGCCTTCTCAGATTCAAAGAAGAATAACAAGCAACGAAATTAGTGAGAACTGCAAAAAGACAACCTCCTTTTGGGGCCATTAGATCTCAAGAAACCAACACAATTTAACAAGGAAAGCTAAAATAACATCTCGCTCTAACCGACCTTGACCCTGCAACGTCCCAGATAGCTATTTCGGACAAAACTAGTCCAATCCCTATTTTAAAACCCTAGTTTCAAAAGCCCTAATACAAAAAACGCCTCTTCTCCCAGAAACTTAACTATCATCGATCCCTAAACACAGAAAAAACATCTCAATCTCAAACCGTAACCGACCACAATGATAGAAATAGGAGACACTGACAAAAAGTCAAATAATTAGAAAGAAAGCTAAAGTTACCTTAATCAGGATGGTATCACCACGAAAGAGTTGCAGCTTCTCCATCGTATCTGGATTCAATGTAACCACCGAATTGTCGTCATTGATCGCCTCATCGACGACAAGACGATTCGCAGCTTTCTTCCGTTCGAGAATTGCGGTGCTGAAATCCCTCTTTGTTCCTTTCCTGCAAGTGATAAAACCCACCATAAGAACCCCAAGAACTCATCAAATCTAAACATCCCCCACTGCCTAAATTCCTACTGGGGTAAAAAACAAAAAACAATGAGAAGAAAAAGAAGCAACATCCCATAACAAAAACAGCATAGATTAGACAAAAGGGACTTACGAGTCAGAAGATTCAGCTCGGTTACTCATCTTCGAAACGGTTTCAGTGACAAAGCAATTAGATAAACAGAGGGGAAAAGCGCGAGCAAGAAGAAGGGGAAATCGCTGAACAGAGAATAAAAAAGGAAGGTGAGGAATTGAGGAGAATGGAGCGAGGTATTTATAATGTCCGAAATTATTTCTTGAGTTAGAAGAAAGAGATTTTCTTTCCCTTTTCTTTTCTTTCTATAATTCGAATCCTTTTTTATTTAGTAGTTTCTTTACTTTCTTTACGAAAAAAACAAAATAAAATAAGTTAAAAGGGTGTCAATTCGGTTTGGACCGGTTTTGATTCGATTTCAATGGTTTTGATGTGAGAATGAGTGAGTCCAAAATATGATCCACTAGGGGTGCATCCGTATCGATTTGGTTTGGTTTCCTATCCATTTTGTTTCAATTTATTGTGTAGAATATTCAGAAGTATGTAAAAAAAATAGTTCTTTATGAATTTTAGGCTGTTATTGGTTTTTTATCAAATTTTTTTAGTTCGGTTTGATATTTCATCGGTTTTGAGGCTCTTCAGTTTGATTTTGTTCTCGCAAAATATCAGATCAAAACATGATCCAATAAATTGATGTTGGTTTCTATTTAGTTTCATTCGTTCTAATGTCCTTTCGATATTTAGGATATTTAAATTAGGGGTGCAACAGGGACAAGTTGGGTCTGGATTTTTAAAACCCTATCCTAACCCTAAGTCTCCTTCGCTGGGCCTAAACCTGCAAAACTTCAACCCAGGCCCAGCCCAACCCATACCCACCCTTATTGGCCCTGATTATTCATGGTCGGGCAGTAATGATCGTGATTGGCCTTGACCCTAACCCTGGTTTGCCATCAAGGGTCGGGATGACCCTAACCCTAGTTTGCCATCAAGGGCCGGGTACACCCTGACCCTGACTCTACAAAATATGAACTAACTAAAAAATAAAATATTTTAATAATAAATAGGAGATTAAAAA
>NC_056570.1:27377541-27385007 GCF_013358625.1 Macadamia integrifolia | reverse complement strand
TCACAAATTACTCGCCATGAGGAGAACATCCTAAAACAAACATTCAAATAATACTATCCAACTATTATAGTAAACAAAGAGAAAATCATCTTAAGAAAGCAAACAATCCGAAAAAAGTTCAACTATTTGTCATGATAAACAAAAAGATCATACTAATAAGGTAAAATTTGATGTCCGTTAAGGGATGAAGGCATGACACAATGTGCACTCATGCGGTGAGATATTGAAACTCTATTGTTCGAGAGTGATCAATGAAGTGATTATTAAAACATTAAACTTTTGCGGCAAAAGGAAAGCGAGAAAGATCGGTGAGAGGATATATTAGGGTTTTTTAGGAGCCAATGTCAAACAATATCTAAAATTAGGTTAAAATCAGGGTCGCAACCAAGGTCATAACAGGGGTCAACATCAAGGCCAAAACCAGGGCCGGGTTCAGGGCGGGCATAAAACATCAACCCTTACCCACCCTGACCCTGACTCCGGGTCAGAAATTTCAGTGTCGGGCTAGCCCTTAGGGCCAAAAATATTTGGGTCGATCCCTATTCAGGATCAGGGCGGGTTAAGGGCCGTTAGGGCCAAACTTGCACCCCTAATTTAGATACATGGCCTTCCCCCCCCCCCCCCGGTTGGTTCTCTCTCTAAATAGATATGGTAGTCCACGAATTTCAAGAACATTTTTTATTGGGGATGTTAATCAATTGATTTGGTACGATTTAGGAAGATTGGACCAGATCGAATTGGTAATGAGCCAAATAGAAATCAAATTGGTTAGATAAAGTTTAATGTCGGTTTGATTTGGTTTAATATTTTATCAGGTTGGCTTAATAGGCCCTTATCGAGCTATTGCCAATTCAATTATATGTACATTAGAAAATTATTGCAAATAATGGATATTTTTTCAAACTGTTTATCATTTTTTATGTTCTTTTTTTTTTTTGGTAGAATTTTCTATGTTCAACTTGATCTCTAGTTTTGATCGATTTGGTTCGATCTGAGTTCCTACTGGTTTCATATAATTTCATATAAAAACCAAACAACTAAGGTTTGGCTCGACTCAAGTTGAAAATTGACTCTCCTACTTTTTTTTTTGGCTAAGGACTCCCCTACCAAGTAGGATTGTAACTTTTAACCATCATGTACACATTGCCTTTGGTGGTTCATAAATTTGTTAAGAAGTAAAATATGATGTAAAATCTCAACACTTTTCGTTCCTTTTTGTTTTCATTTATTTTATGAAGTCGTGATGAATTAAGAGAATTTATACATTCCCCAAATGCTGGTCAATTTAAGAATTAATGCATTTCCCTTTTGCTTGGCCTTCTTCACTTAGTAGATATTCATTATTTTCTATTAGTGAATTTAATAATTAATATACTTCCCTTTGCTTGGCCTACAACCTTTGGTAGGTATTCTCTCTCTCTCTCTCTCTCTCTCTCTATAAGATAATAGAATATGGCAAGAGATCGATGCATGATGGCATGGCCACTGCATCTGCATGGGGAGCAACGAGAGTGCACACAAGGGCATCAATATAACCGGGGTTTTTTTGTTCCGTAAAGGAGTAGAGTGGTGATTTCAAGTACTCTTGTATCTAGAGTCTAGACTCAAGACACATGGCCATATGATTAGACAACTTTCTTTTCCTCTAAAGAATGAGTTTCAAAATCATGATTTACTTTGCTTGCGCTTCTTCACTTGGTAGATATTAACAATTCTTTTCTATGTGCTATCTCCATCACTTCCCCACTCTAACCCTGTATGGTATCTTTATCACACAAAGTAACACAATATTATACTACCTTGCTCAATCTCTTTGGGAAAAGAATTATTTAAGCAAATGGCATAAGGGAGCACACGAAAAAGGAATGACAAAGTGATTTCATACATTTAAGGTTAAATTGATAATTTCATGTGTGTCAACTCATGTGTGAGATAGTCGGTTCATACTTGATAGAGCTTTTTACGAATCTTGTTTTGTCAATAATGCTCATGGTTAGTTGAAATAATAACGATGCAACACACAGCTCAGACATTATTAGATATATATATATATATCACCTAAGACTTGTCCTTTTAGGGTGGATGGAATTTTTTTTTTTTTTTTTTTTTTAGAATTAGATTGATTTATATAAGAAGTCAAAGATCTCCAATTCCAACCTCCCCAATTTAAGTTCAACTCTATTTAAGATTGCGACATCTGTCCTTCACAACATCCAACGGTTGCAAGTACATAGAAATTCAAACCCCAAAACCACTGCAAATTTTCAAGTGGTTTGTGATTTTGGTTTTTGAAAGTCACGCCTAAGACCCTAAACCGTCTCCCAATTCTTCACTCTCAGAACTGAAGGAAGAAAGAAGGAGAAGGCAAAACCAGAGCTTCAACCCTCGGCCTCTCGAAGAACTGGTACTCTCTCTCTCTCTCTCTCTCTCTCTCTCTCTCTCTCTCTCTCTCTCTCTCACTGGGATGAAATGAAGCAGCAGACGGTGAAGCCACTATCATTATCTAGAGTCTAGACTCAAGACACATGGCCATATGATTTGACAACTTTCTTTTCCTCTAAAGACATCTCTTACTTTTTTTTCCAAGAATGAGTTTCAAAATCATGTTTTACTTTGCTTGCGCTTCTTCACTTGGTAGATATTCACAATTCTTTTCTATGTGTTATCACCATCACTTCCCCACTCTAACTCTGTATGGTATCTTTATCAGACAAAGTAACACAATATTATACTACCTTGCTCAATATCTTTGGGAAAAGAATTATCTAAGCAAATGGCATAAGGGAGCATACGAAAAAGGAATGACAAAGTGATTTCATACATTAAAGGTTAAATTGATAATTTCATGTGTGTGAGATAGTCGATTCATACTTGATAGAGCTTTTTCCGAATCTTGTTTTGTCAATAATGCTCATGATTAGTTGAAATAATAACGATACAACACACAACTCAGACATTATTAGATATATATATATATATATCACCTAAGACTTGTCCTTTTAGGGTGGATGGATTTTTTTTTTTTTTTTTTTTAGAATTAGATTGATTTATATAAGAAGTCAAAGATCTCCAATTTCAGCCTTCCCAATTTAAGTCCAACTCTATTTAAGATTGCGACATCTGTCATTCACAACATCCAACGGTTGCAAGTACATAGAAATTCAAACCCCAAAACCACTGTAATTTTTCAAGTGGTTTGTGATTTTGGTTTTTGAAAGTCACGCCTAAGACCCTAAACCGTCTCCCAATTCTTCACTCTCAGAACTGGAGGAAGAAAGAAGGAGAAGGCGAAACCAGAGCTTCAGCCCTCGGCCTCTCGAAGAACTGGTACTCTCTCTCTCTCTCTCTCTCTCTCTCTCTCTCTCACTCTCTCACTCACTGGGATGAAATGAAGCAGCAGACGGTGAAGCCACTATCATTATCTAGAGTCTAAACTCAAGACACATGGTCATATGATTAGACAACTTTCTTTTCCTCTAAAAATATCTCTTACTTTTTTACCAGGAATGAGTTTCAAAATCATGATTTACTTTGCTTGCGCTTCTTCACTTGGTAGATATTCACAATTCTTTTCTATGTGTTATCTCCATTACTTCCCCACTCTAACCCTGTATGGTATATTTATCAGACAAAGTAACACAATATTATACTATCTTGCTCAATCTCTTTGGTAAAAGAATTATCTAAGCCATAAGAAAGCATACCAAAAAGGAATGACAAAGTGATTTCATACATTAAAGGTTAAATTGATAATTTCATGTGTGTGAGATAGTCGGTTCATACTTGATAGAGCTTTTTCCGAATCTTGTATTTGTCAATAATGCTCATGGTTAGTTGAAATAATAATGATGCAACACACAGCTCAGACATTATTAGATATATATATATATCACCTAAGACTTGTCCTTTTAGGGTGGATAGAATTTTTTTTTTTTTTACAATTAGGGTGGATGGAATTTTTTTTTTGTTTTTTAGAATTAGATTGATTTATATAAGAAGTCAAAGGTCTCTAATTCCAACCTCCCCAATTTACGTCCAATTCCATTTAAAATTGCGACATTTGTCCTTCACAACATCCAACCGTTGCAAGTACATAGAAATTCAAACCCCAAAACCACTGCAATTTTTAAGTGGTTTGTGATTTTGGTTTTTGAAAATCACGCCTAAAACCCTAAACCGCCTCCCAATTCCTCACTCTCAGAACTGAAGGAAGAAAGAAGGAGAAGGCGAAACCAGAGCTTCAGCCCTCGGCCTCTCGAAGAACTGGTACTCTCTCTCTCTCTCACTGGGACGAAATGAAGCAGCAGACGGTGAAGCCACTATCATAGAAACCGAACTGGTACTCTCTCTCTCGTTCAGAAATTGCAGGTACCAATCTCGGCTCCCCCTTTTGACTCCGCCAAAAAAAAATTGTAAGAAAAAAAAATCTCCTCTCTCTAGCACCGAGCCCATTCTTTCTGTTTTTACCCTCTGGTTAATTGATGCAATCTATTTTTGAAACCCTAATTTATCATGTTAAGTGGAAATTGCAATGTTAGCATCTATTTCAAACCCCATATTTACATATTTTGTTCTTCTCTTCCTCTTCTTGCCATCTTCGCCCTTATCTCCTGATTTACAATGTTAAGTGGACGCACTTGTGTTTCAGAAAGTGATTTTAAAGTGTATTTTGCTAGATTCAACGAGTTTGTTTGGTTCTGTTACTTTGAGGATTATGTAGTTTTTTTCAGGCCTGTATTTGATTTTTTGTTCTTTCTGTTTGAATAAGTTTGGAATTTTTATTTGGGTAATATTGCTTAATTCTGGTTGTTAGCTGGGACACTGGGTGTTCTTTCCCATCTGGTTTTGTATTTTGCATATTGGTTTGTAGTGGGTTGTAACTTTAATCTTTAGCGCCTTTAGCTCAAATGGTGGAAGCACATGGGATTACACCCATGATATGGTGGTTTGAATCCACCAAGGCTGCAATTGTACCAAAATTTCCCTCATTCGCATAATCCTCTAAAAAGAGAGATTAAAACTAGAAAATTTAAATTCTGAACCACCACTACCACAATTCAACATTCAGATTGGGAAAACTGAATGAGATATAGAAGAGGAATCATTTTGAGGGGCTCGTTAGAAGAGAAAGGAATTACAAGGTGAAGATTCCACAAAATCTCTAATGTTTAGTAGGGAGATCCATTTCAATGCACATAAGTGATGCAATTCAGAACAAATCCATGATGAATGAACCTGCCACTGGTGCTTTATGGTCTCATACTCTGACTTCTTAGTTGAGGCGATATATTCCCTTTCAGCATATGTTGAATCATATTCATGGTAACCCAACAAAAATTTCCAGACCTGCAACCAAATGAAGAGTTAGTTCAAAACAAATACTGAACAACAAATAATTGGAGAAATCTTCATCGTGCACCTTCTCAAATACAAAATATAAGCTCTAATCCTGAAAGAAGACAAACTAATTAATAAACAGAAACCTCATCTCGCAGGCCACGCTCAACGCCTCCATAAAATATTCTCTTTCTCAAAGCCTTTGAATCGGTGATTTGCCCTTCCAAATCCAAGAAAGTGGCCCACTGCAAAGGTAATTCAGGAACAAATTATTTCTATTGACTCAGAACATGAAATTCACAAAAAATAATAATAATAAATAAATAAATAATTAAGCCCCATTAAGTTGGGTTAAGTCTGAGTTCATTTGTTGTTGTTGTTGTTGTTGTGTTGAAATAAATAATAAAAGGGGACATCACACATGCTAAAGCAATCTACCTGGCATGAGTTTTCATCACCTAAATAACAAAAAAAGGTACAGAAAATATGTCACATACGAACATTAAGGATAAAATTTAGAAACAGAAAATATGGCAAGTTTTTTTTTCACTCTACCGTTCCACATCTGGTTGCAGAACCTGATACTTCTAATCAAACAATGAAATCCTCCTGCAATTTCGTTTCTTAAAATCTGAGCTTTCTCAATCTGAGTTTGTTTTCTGTTTTTGGATTTCAGTTCAGTAATGTAAAATCCCAGATTTTAGAAACCCTTAGTCATAATTGTAGTGTTAAAAAGAAAATTTCACCATAGAGGTATAATGGTAATTGTACTGGGGTATCATTTTCAAATTCATTATTTAGTCAACGAATGTAATTTAAAATAAAGTACTATGCTTAATAATATATATGTAAATGTTTAATATTTCACCATAATTATTTAATTTATTTATCTTAGATTTTTATAGCTTATGAGTGTGTCCTTCTTAAATTTAAATTTTAAATTTTGAATTTTGAATTGGGAAAAGGGGGGAAATCGGCCAACTCTTATATGAGTGGCATGGAATGCCATTTTGGCAAGAATGTGAGGTGATTGATCCTTATCACAACTTATTATAACTAACTAGTGAAGATTATTGACTATCTAGCCTAAGAGGGAATGTATTGGGAGAAAATAAGGTATCTTCTTACAGGGATTAGGTATATAGGATAAAATGTAATGAATTTTGGGTAAGTTAGAATAAAAGAAAAATTATAAGGTTTTATTTTATAAACAAAATAAAAGAAGGGAGATTTGATTTTTAAATAGAAGATTCAAGGGGGAGAATTTCTCACATTTTGGGAGCCTCTCAAACCTCAAAAAACGTGGGAGAAAGAAAGAAGTAAAAAATAAAATAAAATAAGAAAGAAGGAAAGAAGGAGGGAATAAAAGAAAAATAAAATCAATGGGAGGGGATTCCACTCACGTTGGAGTCTCGGAGACCTCTTCCCAACCCAAGTGTGAAAAGAAAGAAGAGAGAGAGAGAGAGAGAGAGAGATTCAAAGAGGGTCATACCTATAGGGAGTTGATCGAAATTGCAATCAAAGAGCCTTCCTGCCGCCATTGAGAAGATGAGCTAATCACAACAAGGTAGGAAATCGATACCCCTTTTTCATTAGAATTTGTATTTTTAATTTTAGGTTTGAGGAGTGAGATATTTTAAAACTTATGATATGGGGGATTTTTCCTTGGTATAATAATTCATTTCATTTATATCTTATAAATAACTCTAGGAAATGTTTGTATTTTTTTTATTTGAGGAACTTTATGATTTAGATTAGATTTTGAGCCTTGTCAAAGGGACTGGTTTGATATGTAGTGCATATTAAATTCTTATAAAATTATATGATAATAATTAGAAGTTACAAATTTTTATTTAAATGGTTTTCATACATATGTAGATCTCTATAAAATTTTATTTCATTTTGAATTCGTTTTGTATAATAAAAAAATGAGAGGGATAGGTATGCTAGCATAGTACCTAGGAATTAGGTATGCTAGCAAATAGTGGCTGTCAGATGAAAGATAAAAGATTTCATCCGTTTGTAATTTTTGTCGTACAAAACTTACTCAATACTGCCGCTCCACGGTCTTCCTTCCCCTTTTCCTCACCAGCTCCGACTTTGGCAGCGCTGCACTCTTTTTTTTTTTT
>NC_056570.1:27373610-27375585 GCF_013358625.1 Macadamia integrifolia | reverse complement strand
TTCTGTCAAGGACATGTTCCTCTTTTTTCTTTTTTCTTTTTTCCTTTTTTTTTTTTTTTTTTTTCAATGAACACCGCCAACCTAGGTGCTAGGCGTTAATATGACCAATGACCACCTATTCTTACACCTGCCAACTCAAATATACATGTATATGATAAGGTTTGATCCCACAACCGCTTTTCCTAGACATGCCGGTTTTTTAAGTCAAAGCTATCATCACAAGACTAAATTAGTATTTGTAAGAACAATCTATGCTATATCACTAAATTTTAGGCTCCATTTGATAGCAAAAAAAAAAAGGAGAGAAATCAAGTCAAATAATAAAGACCCTATTCAAGGGGGGAAATTGAATGGAATGAAAATGGAATATTTCGAATCCAAAAAGAAAACTAAAATTTTTGTAATCATTGCCCAACATGATTGTGTAAACTACTTATGCTTGTTATCATAATTAAAAATGATACTTTTGAGATATACTTGTTATTTTACTTTTTAAATCTAAAGTAGATTCAAGGTAAAGCTAAATTAAATAATTAAATATGAAATGATTTTTGTTTTTTCAATCAAGAAATATAGAATGATTCGGAGATAGTGACATAGGAATACTGGTTACAACAATTTTTTATTAGTTTTGAAAATTTCACTTCACCTCCCTTCAATTCCTCTTGTGATCAAATGAAGCCCATGTGAAATTTTTTATAATCATTATCTCAAATGATGATGTAATTAATTACAAATATATCAAATTTAGTTATTAAATTTTACTTTACTAGCTTAAGCTATTATCAAGTTCCTCTTATTTGAAAAGTAAAATAAAATTTACATTTAAAGTTATATTTACTAAATATGATAAGAGTTTTAGCTGTGTTTGGTAGCTAGGAGAAAGAAAAAAAAAGAAAAAAAAAAATATAATTTTTGTACATTTTTCCTTAGGTTAAGAATTTTTCTGTGCACTTGGTATGTGTTCACTTAGAGAAGATTCCCTTTTTCAAATTCAAAATTTTTCTCAAGAATTGTGAAATTTTCTTTTGCTCCCCCCAAAATTTTCTTGCCAAAAACACATGAAAACATGAGAAAATATGAAAACATAATAAGACAAAAATGAATGATTACACAATGATTTCCTATGTGTCTAGCTCTCTCATAAAATTCAAAATTATTTTAATTTTTCTTTTCTTCTCTTGGTAACCAAACATACATACTCTTTTTATTTTCTCTCCATTTCTTATCTTTTCTTCTCTTTTATTTTCCTTTCTTTTCTAGGTTTTTATTTTATTTTATTTTCTTCTTTTGGCTACCAAACATAGCCTTAGGTAGATTGTATAATCATGATTACAAAACTTTTTCCATTCACAAGGGAACACTATCCAGTTATGTGCCCTTGCATCTAGAAATAGGGGTGTGAAATAATCACATCGCCACCCGTGTTGGATGCCTATGTGTATGCTACCATTGTCCCTTGCACTGGCACAAGAGCCACGTGACCATGTTGCCTTATTTTCTCCTAAATGATCATAACTTTGTAATTATTTGATTTCAATTCACTTCTTTTTTATTTCCCTTGTAATCAAACAAAGCTTTTATTTTGACATCAAATTTATTTGATTTGCAATACCAAAAAATTTCTTTGATTTGAAAAGTAAAATAAAATTGCATGAAAAATGCAAAAGTTCTATGTAAGTTACATGATTATTGTTTCAAAATGGCTTTGAAATCGTATGTAGCTGCTGCACCGGTGTAGTGAGCATCGAGTGGTTGCGAATCTCTTGGGGTGCATGTCTGGATGTTCTTAGTCATTCGATGTTCACTGAACCTCAGTGCTTGCTATAGAAGATGTGTACTCGTCATTTTCTTCAAAAGTGAGTTCACTTGCGTTTTCATCCATTCACTAGCAACGGCACTTGGGATAACTTATCTTAAAAACCAATCACAAAAAAGAATCTTGTCCAGGAAAAAAACGGAGGGGGGGGGGCGG
>NC_056570.1:27355987-27373590 GCF_013358625.1 Macadamia integrifolia | reverse complement strand
GGGGGGGGGGGGAAGGTTTCGTAAAACAACAATGGGTGAAGACATTCTCACACCTACTGTTTTTTGCCACATGAAGGTGTTTAATGGTACCTATCACCTTGAAAGGCGATTTAGATGTAACACCAAAATGTGCAACAATACTATACAGTTTTTTTGGTCCCCAGTTTTGGTCCCCAGTGCTTTCAATCTTAATTTGTTGTACTCAGACATTGGCTGCAACTTGGATGGAAAATTTGATATGAAAACCATGCAAACTAAAACCATTGAAAGATAAACACGACAATGATAAGAATCCTACCAGTTCAAGAAGAAACAATGCTAGCAGTAAGAAACTCGAGCTCCCATGGAAGTCTTGCTTTAGGTTTGAGAACTCGGTATCAGGATGTCTAGCATCAAACAGAAATACCCTTGGTTTTTATTTTTAAAATAAGTTTTTTTTACCAACCTTTATCTGTATTGATGGAAAATCGATATGAATCCGATCTGACCAATTTCGACCAATGCACTCCAAATCCTCAAACCATGGTATAACTACTTTCCTTTTCTCAATTTTGTAGAGGCCTTATTGGTAAAGTTTATGGAATATTGGAGTTTGATTTAGGGGAATTTAAGTAATATTATTATTTACTGCTTATCAATATCTTTGATCATGTTATATTAATACGAAAAAAAGAAGGGAAAATTACATGATTACCCACTTTTGGGTTTCTCTTTATAAAACTACCCACCCAAAGTTTCAGTTAACAAAAATACCCAAAATCAGGTTTGGGTTTACAAAACTACCAAAAATAATGATTCCTCATCTTCCACATATAATTATGTATTTTTTTACTTCTAAAACTTTGAGTGGGTAGTTTTGTAAACCCAAACTCAATTTTGGGTATTTTTGTTGACTTAAACTTAAAATGAGTAATTTTGTAAATGGAAACTTAATTTTGGGTATTTTTGTTAACTGAAACTTTTGATGGGTAATTTTGTAAAGAGATACCCAGAAATGGGTAATCATGTAATTTTTCCAAAAAAGAATGCTATCTAAAATAGGGCCCACATAAGTACAGACATGCTCAAGAAGACGAATGTGAGGGCCAAGTTATAAAAGACCAGAGTCATAATAAGGGTGCACACCTTCCTTGCCCATCCTAAGGTGCCTTAAGCTGAAGTGAGGCTGTAACAACCATGAGCTAATGAGCACAAATCAATTTTTTTTTACACTCTCATATGAAATATTTTATTCATTATTTTTTGGAAAACTAATTAAAAATTTCATGTAAAAGAGCTTAAGAACTTGAAGGCTTAGAAAACCTTCCCCTAAATTGGGGAAGGGCTTTTACAAAAAATAAAATAAAATGGGGGAGGGCGGGACTATGTCAAATTAGGCTCATAGTGAGACCCAACATGAGGGCTAAAAAGCCCAACTCAGAAGCCCTGACAGTCTCTATTCGGGTTTGGATTCGCTTGGTAAAATTTGCGTTGGTAATTGAAATATGTTATGAAACTCGACAGGTGGCTTATGAGAGAGCCCAACCCTAGAAATATAAAATGGATATTCAAAAATCTGGATTCAACTCCAATTTCTTTCCATTTATTCAGATTTTTATTATGATACAAATTTAAGTAGCTTTTGATACCATGCATATATAATCTGGATACTAATTCGGGTATTTACATATAATACTATCTTTTTTTTTTTGTTGGTAAGCACATATAATACTATCCGCTCCTATTTTAAATTGATATTATCTATAATTATTTAAGATTCTAGGCTTTATATGTTTATTCATATTCTCATAAATTTGAAATAATTATCTGTTAATTAAGATTTAAAATCAAATAAGGAGAGGGTTGGGCGGTCATTTGCCCCAAGTCTATCCCTGGGCAAAGGACCATAGCTGTATAGCACCATGAACACCGCTGCCCTTCAAATTTTTTTTTTTTTCAATTATTGAATTCGAAGTCAAATATCTGACCGTCTGAGGGATACGAATTTAGAAACTCAAATAAATTTTCCGTTGGACATCAGCAGATGTATCCAAAATCGTTATTGCTCCATTTGCACAGCTAATGGATGCCACATTGCCACCCAATTGAAGGTGACGTCTAACGGCCAGTTCTCTTCTCTCAGCTTCAGAGCAAGTATCTTTTCTTCAATTAACAACAACACCTAGTGCAGTTGGTGAGCTGTGGTGTGTAAAAACCCATGCTCTCCTAGCTGAAATCCAAAACAAATCTTTATTGATAAAGCTTGGATGGAGACTCCTAAGTGACAAAGATCCCCTAATTAAGATTGCAGCTCCTTTTCTTCAGAATAAGCTACTATGTGTACATGATTATCCCCTTGCTCTCATTGGTGGTGGTTTATTTGGAAACAAAAAATCCACCCCAAATTTAAGTTGTTTTTTTGGAAACTGGAACATTTAACATGTTTTTCTCAATTGTGAATTCTCAAGAGAATTTGGGCAACAGGACCATTGGGCTTGCGTACTGAATTTTGCATTTCTCATTTTTTCCTAACTTAATAATGTATTTTTTTCCCACTTTTATAATATGAGGTTGGATGAGTTGGACCACTTTTTCAATATTTTTCATTATTACATGTTATTTCATTTGGTTGCATAGAAATATGGTAACCTTTGGTTCTTTTAAGCCTAATCCTCATTTCATTATGAATTAGGTTTAATTTTGGCTTAGCAATGGAACTCATGTGAGGCCACTACAGACCCAAACTGTAGCTGACTCACAACATAATTCTAAACCAATGTCTTCCCCTACCCAAATTACTGATACTCCTTTCTTTACTCAAACTGTGTTATTTGTTTCCGTTGTGTCATCTAAGAATCAAAATATTTCAGGATGGGCAACTGTTATTTTTTTCCAAAATAGTTGCTAATTTCTATTTGCTACTTATGTGATGACAGGAGAGGATACTAAAATGGCAGTGCAAGGAATTCTCTTTATATTAGAAGTCACGATCAAGTAAATGCGTGATTTACAGAAAATTTGGTGTGATGTGCAAGATGCCAATAAACTTATAGATCCTAACCATTTTTTGTGGTGACAATAGACCACTTTTGCCATGCGTATGGAAGTATATGATTTTTTGATCAAACCGACCTTTTTTTTCCACAAGATGTAAATAACTACTCCAGTAGAATGTTGCGCACAAGGCTTTGACCACGAAGTCGTTCATTCAGAACAGTACTATTTTGACCAAGTTTGTAAATAAATATGTAATTTCTGTTTTTATTCGAATAAGAAGAAAAAAAAGCGAGATTTAATATTCCGGTCTGGTGGGTTCTCGGGTTTCCAAATCTTGGATGGCATCACGATTCCTTACCAGAAAAAAAAAAAAGGATGGCATCACGATTCACGACAATTTGACCGAGCAGACCCAACACGGTTAGTTCTAAGACGTTCATTTGGTACATCTGAAGCCCTTCTCGGGTTTACTCGTTTTCCATCACTAATTTCTCAGATTAAGTAATCGAGTTTCGGAGTTTCAGGTAACCAAGCACTAACGGCGATACCAACCAGGCGACCACCATTGAATGGGCTTCGCGCGCATTCTTAGTTCTTACGGTTCATGCCCGCCTCATCGATTCCGTTCTCCCTAGTTTCTCTCTGGATTTCCTGCTAATTTAATTAGTGTTTAAATCTGTTGAATTTCGTTATCGTTGGTAGTTTGTCTGATCGGGAATGGCAGTCACGGCTGCATCTCTCATCAATGGCGAGAGAGCAGTCGTTCTGCTCTTCATGTCTTGCCTTCTCATCTATACTCCCCCCTCACTCTTTTTCCAAGGCTTTGCCCTTTCTCTCCTCGCTTTCGCCGGATTATTTGTTGAGATCTCCGCCGAGAATTCTACCTCCTTGAACCGCTTCAGAACCCGGTAAGGTTCCTTTCTCTCGCTTTTTTTTTTAATTTATAATTTCCTTTGTGTTTGTCACCGGAAATTTGTCATGCTATGTCCCAATGGAAGTTATGCAATTTTTTTATTTTTTATTTTTTTGGAATTTATTTTGCTTTCGATTTGCTACATCCCCGGTACATTTGACTGGAAAATAGGGTTTTCTTTCTGTAGATAGAAATTTTTAGGGAATTTTTCGTTGTGTTGGCGCTTATCTTCTGTATTATTTTTTTCATTTTGCGAATTCTTATGAAATTATGGAGCAAATTTCGGTTGTTTTGATTCATAAGGGATGTATTCTACCATTACTGAATCATTGTGCGATGATCTTTCTCAATTGCTTCAAACTATCCTGGATCTTCTCTGGGTTCTGATATGTACCATAGCAGTTGTAATGCTTGAGGAAATACAAAGTGACAAGTTGCATTTTTTATTTTTATTTTTTTATTATGCTTTCAGGCCGGGCGCTTCATCAGGAATACTGCTGGGAGCGGTTACACTGCCTGCCGTCATGCTTTCTCGTTTGATACAGCTCTCAAGAGCACTCTCCACACATAATATAGGAATTGAAGGTAGAGGCAAAGGGGAAGTTTAAAGCACTCAATTAGGCAGATCTTGGATAGTGTAACAAGTGCCAAGTTCCATCACAAGCCTTTGAACTCCTTGCTTGTGTTATATATTTTGAGGATGGTAATTCTGCTTTGGCAGTTCGATAATAATGTTACCGAAATGCTTTGGACTTGACCTTTCTCGTCATTCTCAAGTGCATGTTTAGTTGCAACACTGACTCTATACAAAAGATAGTGTTGCCTTCGTAAACCACCCCTATTGTGGAGAACACTTTTATATCCCCCACCACCCCAAAAAAAAATAAAAAAATAAAAAATAAATAAATACATGTTTTAATGCTTTCTGAAAGTAATCACATTCTTCAGCATTGCTACCTCCACAAGATGATATTCTTGCATTATTGTCTGTTTGATGCATTCTGTCTCAGCTGTCACATATTCTGATTACAATTATTTGTATTCTTCAATTTTGATCTTCAATTTGCGTTACTTAGTTTGCGTTATCCTGTCTTTCCATGTTTGACAATAATTATATTTGATTGGACAGAAGTGGGTGATCTCAATGTGCAATATTGGACTGTTTCTTCTAGCTGCCTTGGCGTGCTTGTTTTCCTTTGCTCAATCATATGGCATTCAACCACGAATAGTTCTTTTCCTTGGTGTAGTGTTCGAGAGGCCAAGTTTAACTTCATTTTTATACTCTTTTATTCAGCATTGTGCTCTCTGTCTCTTGCTTCAAATTCTTCTATCGGTAAAAACACAACTTCTTAGTTAGTTTAGATGACTTTCGTATTAGTTGATATCTAATAAGAAAATGATTATGCCTAAATTTCTGCTCACTTTCACCATCTTCTTCCAGGATTCAATGTAGCAGTGAAGTTGTTGTGGGTACTTTGTCATGGGTTCGCAGCGGTGAGATTGATTCAGCATATTCTTCATACCTTTCCATCATGTGCTTCAATTGGTAAGTATAGAACTACAAATTCTAATATTTTTTGAGACAATTAAACTTCCACATGCTTAAAAACTGTTAAGACAGTTGTTAGATTTCTAGGATAACATACGAGTCAATGACGGGGAAGTTAACCAATGTTCAAAAACTAAAATTGAGCTTGATCTCTCTATTTTATCTTATCCAACCAGAAATTTGATTAGTGTTATAATATGCACAATTTGCAGTTGCCATTGCAATTGCATTATTTGGAAGGGGTTGAAAATTTGTATGTGCTTGAAAACTTTAAAATCAGGTGTTTGTTTTACTTTCATGTGTAATGCTAGATTTGCAGCAAAGTAGAAGTTACCCAAATCCAAAAAGGAATTTTAAGTTTGGGGTGCTTGGGCTCTCTGTGTTTTGAAAGTGATTAAATGATTTTTGATGTCCTAAAGTGAAATCCTCTTGAAGTAGAAGTGCCTGCTTTTAGGTTAAAAAAAAAAAAAAAAAAAAAAAAGAAGAAGAAGAAGAAGCAGTGAGAACCTATTTATTTTCTGCATTAGCACTTTATTTTGGAAGCAGTACTTTCCCTATGTTTAGATTGGAAAGGCAGAAATTTTTGAGACAAGTATCTGTGTCAGTTCCAGTGGTAAACTGAACCTTCTCCTTTCTCTTGGTTTCGGGTAGTCGATCAACAGTATTGGCTTTTGTTTGTGATCTGGCTCCGAGGGTCGTGGAAGAAACTGCTTCATTGAGCAGTGCATTTGACCACCATTTTATTCCAGCTGCCAACTTGCAACTTCACCTGCAATGTGGAAACACTATTTCCATCAAGGCACTACCGCTACTTCCGCTAACTTTACTCTCCATTTAGCCACCACCATGGTATCATTGCTACTACTAGCTTCCTCCATATGGTTATCTTTGCCACTGCCACTAATATGGTCATGCCCATGCCACTACCTTCACTGCCAGCAGCTCCACCATCAATCTGCCACCTTTAGTGCCACATCAATATTTGTCTACAGCCTCTTAACCTCCGTGACCATGCCACTGCATCTGTGGCCTCTGGACCATCCAAAGACCCCTTCCACTGTGCGCCACACTCAGATAGCACCACCTCCATAATGTGAAGCTTGTAGTACTTGGGATTTTTACCTCCTTGCCACTTCTGTACTCTGTAGCTGCAATCTCCACCGACACAATCTTCTCAAGTGAAACACCATCACCACCCCTGCATTCTTACTTACTTTTAATTTGATGATATTTTGTACATTAACTGTTTGACATTCCTAAAATATATTTTGAATTGCAAGGAGTCATACAGTAATTAAAAAGTCCTTTTTGAAGGTATTCTGTAGAGAAAATCTTCTGGGTTGAAGTTGTATTGAGATTCAGCATGGTTTATTGATTACTGTTTCATTAGATTGGCAGATTTTCCTCTCAGATGCCTTGTTCATTTTCTGACCATCTCGGACAGAGGTTGGAGAGGAGAAACATCATTTGTTCTTCAGAGCACTGAATGCTTTAGAGGTTTTACCTGAAAAAAATTAGAAGTTACTCATGCCAGTTATCTCCTGATTAACGATGTCCTGTGATTCCATGTCAGACCATATGGGTTTGTAAATTTCCTTCCAAGACTAGGTGTGGATGCCTTTCTATAAAAAGGTGTACCCAATGCACGAGGCTCCCACCATTGCGGGGTTTGAGGAGGTCATATGTAAGCAAGCTTAACTCCCGCTTTGCGGAGAGGTTGTTTCCGGATTCGAACCCACAACCACTAGGTTGCGATGAAGCAACCTTACCATTGTGCCAAGGCCTGCCCTCTTGTGGATACCCTGTTATAGGGATTTTAAATCATTTCTTGTTCTTGTTTATGTCTAAATTTTTGCTAATTCTGTGAAACCATCAACTTGTCATTGGTCAGTATTTTGGTAGATGCACCTCTTATCTGCTTACTTCAAATGAAATGCCTCTTGTTGTTATTTGACTGCGTTAAAAATTCTCTTTTCTCTTCCTAGGTGAGGCACTTTTGGTGACTTCTGGTCTTGTTTTCTATTTTGGTGACATGTTCGCATGTACTCTTGTTAAGGTCAGCTGGTTTTGTGCTCTAGGTTGCATTATACATTGCGTAGTCATCAAACTTGATTTATGTTTGTGGACCTCTTTTTTGCAGATGGATGCATATTTAACTTCATCAAGTTTAGCTTCTGCACGATATGGAAGTAGAAGAAGTGAGATAAGCACCATCATTCAGGTATGGTTCTCTAACAGAACACAATGATTATGAATGCCAAAACTGGAATTGTGAGGTTGTGCTCTTCTTTGCAGGGAATGCTAGCTGGCCTTGTTGTTTTCCCCATGTTTTTTAAGTCTGTTCTTCGAATTTGGGCACGCTTAACAGACATGGTCAACTCTGAAGCTTGTGCAACTGAAGAAAGAACATCCCTAGGGATTGAGAGATCTTTTATTTTCTATGCCTCTCTGGCAGTTACCTTGATTGTGATTGCTCCTGCATGGATACAATTTGTTCAGAATTTCCTTGTGCACCCATTATTATGGTATGTGAGTTCTTTAAATACGTAATATTCATGTTGATATTCTTGATTGCTTGAGTGTTTTGAATTCTTCCCGGCTGTCATTGGAAGAAACTGTATGTAGATTTTGAGTTTATGCATTTTTTTTTATATTGATTATACATTTCAATTGTTGCTGTATGTAGATTTTCGAAGAAACTGTGTGTAGATTTCTCTTCATAAAAGAACTGTATATTGTGTAGATTGTTCACAATTGAACTTTTCTGATGGTATTGTGCTCTTGCTAAATGCTGTGTTTTTGTTTGAATAGCGAAACTTTGAAAATTTCTGCCAGTGTAATTTTAAGTGCTTTTTTCCTTGGTGTTATTGGGCTTCAGGCTTGCATTTTATGTTCTGATGTAAACGGTAAGGGGACATGCATAATTTCATATTCTTTTATGATTTAAGATTAGTAGAACAAAAATATAGTATATGATGTATAACTTTAATAACAATAGGACAGAGTGGGGTGGCAAAAATTGATGATAGGGAGTTACCACAAAGTGATTATTTTAGATACCTGGGTTCAATCATGAATAAAGGAGGAGAAATTGAGGATGATATTATAAAAAAGAATTAGAATAGGGTGGATGAAATGAAATAGTGCATTCAAAGTGTTGTGTGATCGACATATCCCTTTAAAACTCCAAGGGAAATTTTATAGAACAGTTAACGACCAGCAATGACGCATGGGACTGAATGTTGGGCAGTGAAGAAACATTAACCGTAGTGTGGCTGAAACAAGGATGTTGCGGTGGATGAGTGGTAAAACTAGATAAAATAAGGAATGAACAAATTAAAGCAAACCTGGCAGTTGCCGCTATTCATGATGACTTGCGAGAAACTCATCTAAGGTAGCATGAACATTTGAAACGGGGGCCTTTGAATACTCCAGTACAGAGAAGTGATTTATTTAAAATTGAAGGTGATAAATGAGTTAAAAGTCGGGTCTAAAATAACCATAGGAGAAGTGGTGAGGAAAGACTTAGCTGATTGGAGAAATAGGATCCATGCAATTGACCCCTTTTAGCTGGGATAAGGCTGAGTTGAGTTGTATAAAGGGCTGCCAGAGATAACCTGATGGAGAGCCAATGACCAAGACTGAGATCATTTCCAGATATTTCCCCAACTCTTCCACATCTTTCCAGGAGCTTAAACTTGAACTCGAACCAAACACCAAAACCAGTATTAATTGGTCTAACATAATTTTCAAATGTCCTATCCTGTTAACCATAGGCTTCAGCAAATGTTGTAGAAATGTTTTTCTCCTAAACTCCTTAATTCCTCCATCTTGGAATACAGTTCAGACAAAATGGGTACAAGCCTCACTAGCATATGAGCATGAAGCAAGAGGTGGCCCTCCATCTTGCGATCCCTTCGATATAGGGATGCTCCCATTGGGCAGGATCAATTATTTATTTCTAAGATCATCCAACATGAGTATGTGAACTTGAGGCTGATAAGAATTAATTTATTTTTTCTTGTGTTTGGATCCTGTAATTCCACTAAATTGAACTATTCAGTTTGAGTAACTAATGTTTGTCTCACATGTGTTTTCACAGGGTTTTCAATTTTGTTTTTACAGATCCACTTAAAATACTTCCCTTATGTTTCTACTGGATTGGTGTCATTGTTGTGTCGGTTTTCCGGTTTTACCATATTTCTAAGAACAGCAAAATTGAGAGGATTCTTCTTCGAAAATACTACCATCTGGTGGCAGTGCTAATGTTTGTGCCAGCTTTTATTTTCCAGGTGATACAGAATTGATACTCATATTTATATATTTATTAAAATTTTTTTTTCTAAAATGTGCCAAAGCGCACGGGCTTGTAAATTGCTAAGATCTCATGTTTATTGGACACTGTCATTTTGCAGCCAATTTTTATTGATCTAGCATTTGGTGTGGCTTTGGCCGTCTTCTTGGCATTAGAAATTATTCGAGTAAGTCTGTTTTAGATTTTTTTTTTTTTTTTGGGTGTCAGTTTTACAATAATTTTGTATTGTACTGCATTTGTGTTGTGCTTAGTAAATCATGTTTCCTGCTTAGACATCTTCCATAATTGTACTCTTGTTGGCAGGTATGGAAAATTTGGCCTTTGTGGCGACTGGTACATCAGTTCATGAATGCCTTTACAGACCATCGTGATTCAGATATCCTTATTGTTAGGTACAGGTTCTTTCATTTCATTTCGTTTTTCTTGGGTTTTTAAAATTTTTATTTTGAATAAGTGTTTACAAGCCTTCCTTTTCTGCTTATTCTGATATGGTTTCTCCGCGCAGCCATTTTTCTCTCTTGTTGGGCTGCGCTCTTCCTAAGTGGATGTCTTCGGGGTTCAATGATCGACCACTCGCCCCATTTGCTGGAATTTTAAGTTTAGGTATTGGCGATACAATGGTAAGTGCTATATTACCTTATACCATTGATATTAGCTTTGCCCCCACCCACCCACCCCAACCCCAACCCCAACCCCAACCCCAACCCCAAAAACACCCACTCTGGTGCAAACATAGTTTTACTGGCAATTTTGTGTAGACAATTAGCTTTCCTGGTTTGTTGGATTTCTGCTATCCATGGCCTTGTGACTTTAGCCTCCAAGTTCATCATTTGATGGGATGGGTAACTAGCCCACCTCTCAGTGGAGCAGTGAAGCATTTTGATTACGGTGTGAAGTGGTGAAAACCCCTTATGGCTGGTCTAATTACAGATCAATGCTGGAGCACCTTATTTATAGACCTGAAAACTCTCAATTTTTTGCTTTACTTGTAACTTATTTGCCTTGCTGCCTTTTTTTTTTTTTTTTTCCTGTCTCTTCGGCACATAACCTGCAGCTGTAGTTTCTGCCCCCAGGGAGTGGTCTAGCAGATTTTATTAAGAAGGCTGAGGAAATGCTGCACAAATATATAGTTGTGCTTTTCCATTATACATTTTCACATTTAAGTATGTTCATAAAATCTATGAAAATTCCTAGCCTCATAACTTCAAATACATACAATCACTAGACAAATCTAGCCATCCTATAATGCATACACATGTCAAAATTGAGTTAAGGGTTTCTTAGGTTAGCTTCTCTGGCTTATATTGTTCTAAATACTAAGAGAAGGTTGAATTAGAAGATTTGGTAATTTTACTCGGTAATTTTTCTTTGGTTAATTTACAATGCCACCCCCTGGAGAATGCCACAATTATAAGACCACCCCCTCTGTTTCACCAAATTAGACTTGGATCCCCTACCGTCAGTTACTGTTAAGGAATATACCATATATGCTGATGTCAGCAATTATATTTTATTTTAAATACCAAAGTGCCCTGATTAAATATGAAGTACCTAAAATACCCATCTCTTCCCGTCTTAGGTCGCCGGCAAGAAGAAGTATCCGCCAAGCTAACGTTCTTTCATGGGCTCGTCATCTTGCTCACGGTGGGAAATTGTTGGACCTTATCTATCCATCCATTCAGTCTCTGGACAGAGTTCAAGGGTGGGTTTCTCTGCATCAAAGTTGCGCTTCCTTGCTTGCAACGCTCGCCTGCGCATCGACCCTCCATGAAAGAAGTGGTGGCGATGCTTTCTGGTGAGTCTGAGCCTCCTCACCTACCTATTGAATTCTCCCCTTCACCACCCTTTAATTTCCCATACAAGTCCCAGAAGAAGGCTCAAGTAATTAACTGGTGTACCACTATCGCCACTAATTTCACCTCCGGTGGCCATGGCGTCCTTGCCGCCGACATGCGCCTGGGTGGGTACACCACCACACCTTCTCCTTTGTTCCTATTGCTGATCACTATTCCACTTTCACTCGCCATGTACGGGTTCGACCCTCAAAGCATTCGACTTAGGTGCTCCAAACTCATCCCCAAAGTAAACCAGTTCGTGAACAGGATCATTGCCGAGCATAGAGCTCAATCTAGAACTACTGATACAGAGAGAGCCGCCACAGACTTCGTCGACGTTTTACTTTCTCTTCAAGGACCTGATAAGTTATCAGAACCCGACATGATTGCCGTCCTCTGGGTAAGCAGTTCCTCACTTCTGTTTCGTTTGTTGATTTGTTTAATCCCTTTCAAATACTTCTAATTTATAAAAATGAAAACCACATAAAATTTAGAAAAGGAAGAAGACGCCAAAGAAAGAAGCGGATTTGGATGTCCATACTAGTTTTTTTGTGGGCTTTGCACGCAGAATGGGATTCAAAACCTCCTTGAACTCTGAAAGTCTTCGTTTCAATAGTAATTAAATGCCTTCTTTATGTTTTTGTGTTATGGGAGATGATATTTAGGGAACGGATATGGTGGATACTAGCGGGGATGGTACTCCATCCTGAAATCCAATCAAAAGTCCATGAAGAGCTCGACAGAGTAGTAGGGAAGTCCTGACCGGTGACGGAAGAGGATACCCAATCTATGCTACTTAAATATTGCTGAAGAGAGAAGGAGATAAGGAGAATGAAATGGTAAAATGGTAAAGTGGGGTATTTTTGAAATAGAAAAATGAGTAACTTATCAGTGTTTTACTCATAAAGTCAAAAACGTCATTTCGTAGCATTCCTTAACAGTGACTGACAGTAAGGGGCCTGAGTCTAATTTGGTGAAACAGAGGGGGTGGTCTTATAATTGTGGCATTCTCTAGGGGGTGGCACTGTAAATTACCCTTTTTCTTTTAAGTTCCCCAGGTCTAAAGTTAGCGACATTTATGCATGGATATTGTATATCTTGCTATTGAACTGGAACAACAATTGCTTTGATTTTGCATGCAGGCATCGATGGTTGGCCACAAGTATGGTGTCCTTAGGTGGAGCAAAACTGGGAGTGAGTATAAGTTTCCAATCTCCTAAATTTTTATCAGCAACTCAACTGGCTTTGCTTGTGTCTTTCAAACCTACTAAAGTAGACTTTCATGTGCTAGAGAAAACTGTTGAAGGTACTGCAGCTGGTATAACATCTGTGCTGGCAGCATGCTCTGTTCTTCTTCCACTTCTAGCATCAACTGGCTATATACTTTCCGAGGTTTTCCTCTCTTCTCACTTGAATGAATTAACTATCTATGTTCAAGATGTGGGTATTATCTAATAATGTGTTTAGATTTGTCCATCTGCTAATTAGGTTAGCACACAACTTCCCTTACCTAACCAATAGGGAACCCATTTTCTTGCTCTCATTGTGGCTCAGTCGATGCACATTGTGTGACCAACTCAGCTTGACCTGCTTGTGAGAAGCAAGTTCTGCCCCATTTCAGTCAGTTTTTGTTTATTGTTAGATTTTTCGATTTGGAAAATAACTTTTGGTGCCCTAATCCATGATGGCATCTTGACAGTCTAGGAAACCCTTCAGAGTCCAAGCAACTACTGACTTTTTTTTTTTTCTGTCACATCTTGTTTTTTTTTTTTTTTTTACTGTTGATTGCATCCTCTCTCTGTTAACTTGATTGCTCTTGCTACATATTTATGCAGCATTGGTTCTCCTTGCTCCTAGCTGTCACGGTCAGTGGATTGTTGGAGGCCTACACAGCCCAGCTTGACAATGCCTTCATTCCTCTGGTGTTCTACAGCCTTCTTTGTTTGTGAAGCCCTTCTCTCTAACCTTGTATATCTGACACATAATATTGCCCTTAGTCAATACCCTGATATAGCGGGGAGCATTTTTATTCTATGTAGTGTGCTTCATTAAGCACTAGTACTGTACATAATACTACTAACTAGATCGTGATCCAAGTTGATCTGGAGAACCTAGGGAGTGTAGGGTGAAGATAACAAGAATGATACCGATTACCGAGACAGAAAATAGGCAAAATAAAAGAAATCTTCCTCATACAACAGGCTGTTTTAAATAGGAGATTGTTCAGGCCAAGGCGAGCATCATCACATATTATCCTGATTGGGAAACGGGTGACTGATGTTGGGAGTACAAGTTCTGGTTGAGATAGGAAGCCCTCACAATGGCATTCCTGGTGAAGCGAATCACCTTTTACAGTTCCCCGCCACTTCTTGAGCTGCTGTTGAAACATAAGAGCATTTTTGATACAGTGTCGTAGTTGTACTCTATACTTACATTGCAGAGGTTAATCCGTCACATGGACTTTTATCATCAAAGGGGTAATTTTATAAATGTCATTGAATCTTTTGACTATAGGGGTAATTAATGATTGAATCTAGCTTATTGATGTCACCTCTCTCTCTCTCTCTCTCTCTGTGTGTGTGTGTGTGTGCAATTAATGTTTAATGCTTTATTGGCCTAGAAAATGTTCGTCTGATGATCTAATTGGCACCTTGTTTTGGAACGATGAAAGAAGTTTTGGAACCATTAATCGTTCTCTGGAAACTAGTATTGGAAATCCATGTAAGAACTGAGCAACAATGATACGATGCTCCAGAACCATCTCCTTTGGAGCCTAGCTGCCTAGACAACTTATATAATATATATATATATATATATATTTTCCCTATTTGGGAAAAAGAAGCCTAAAAGACAAGCATGGCTCCTATGTGGAGACAATGGATTGTGAAATGACTAGTGGAATTTCACCCCTGTTGATGCTCTTACTAATGTTCCCATTGGACCACATGTTGCTGTAAGGTCTGCACTGCCTTTCCATAGAGTCTAGGGACAAGAGAGTGATCCTAGGACATGCTTAGGTTCTCCCAGCCCTAAGATCACTCTCTGGTCTCGTGATTCCTGGGCTCTATGGAGAGAAATCCTATCCGTAGCAGATTACTTGAGACCTTGGACCTATAATTGGTTTTTCTTGCAATTGGTTATCTAAGGAACTCCTTGTGTCTAGTTTATGGAGAAGAGAGGATTTCAACGCCTGACAAAAATAAAAGAGGAGAGAATGCCATTATTCTGCTCATCTCTGATAAACAACAAAGCGTTCTTCATTTGTAGTAATACGTCAAACAACAGGGGAAATATACCCTTTGTTCATCTGAATCAATACATTGATGCCAAGAAAGCATGAACATCTGTAGGGTTTCCGCTTGGCGATGTTTGGTTCCACTAATTTAACTAGGGTTCACAAAAGTGGGAGTAGAATAGAGAACAGGAATGGGACTAGAACCGCTTGGTGCTCAACCTTCTGTAACTCCAAGAGAAACCGCACCCGTGTCTAACCAAAGATCAGCTGCTGAAGTCATATAAAGAACAACAGTTGCAGCGTCAATATGTCGCGTGATTAAGCAATTGGAAGAAAATCTTGAGGGATTTGATGGATTAACAGGAGCTCAACCTCCGTAGGTTAGGCTTCAAACCAACACAAATTGTTAATGATTAGCCAAGTATTGAACCAAATTTGGTCAAATATACAAATTTGTAACCATGGGCCTGAATTCATCAGCCATTGTTTCAAACTCTACAGATTTTTTTCTTTTTTAAAAACAATAAGCTTACAGCTTTTCACATCAATTTGTACACAAGGCCAAGATTCTGGATCAGGAAGTTGACTACACCTAAATGCAGATTCAGTTCGGTCTCACCAGCACGCCTGTAGCCCCATGGACGAGCACATTCAGGAGAAGGCAACTTAAATCTTCTCCAGTCACCAGTCCCCATTTAAGTCTTCTCCAATCACTAGTCCCCATTAGAAAACAGATCTCATGCTTTAACACACATCAGTTCACTTTGGTTGGTGTTGATTTTCTTTCCTTTTTTAGTTGGTGGGTTAGAGGGACCCAAAGTATCTCGTATCAACAGTTTACAGTTTGGTAAATCTTAAACTTCACCACCAATTTTGTAGTCCGAAAACGAGGATGTTGCACGTGCTTCACCTGTTGATGACAGTTCTTTCTTGTCCAAGCTGAAGAAAGAGCAGTTCTGAAATGCATCCAGACTGCTGGCTATCAAACGATTCAATCCACTGAGGCTTATACTATCCCCGAGCATAGGATCTTGGGCATGGTATCTAGATGAAGGTATATCAAAATCTAATGGTCCCAAAGAATCTGGCTGCAATTTTTAAGATGCCACAAAGAAACATGAAATCAGATGATTATCTTCGGGAACCCCTTGTAAGAAAAGAAGTAATGTAAAATTAAGCTTTCAAGAAAAAAGAATCTAGTACCCAATAAATATCCGTTAACGCATGGACACCCACTGAGTTGTCGGGGCCAAAATCCTTGGCAGCATCATCAGTGCCATGTGTGTCCGGCTCAAAGTAATCCATGGGATCTCCTTCGCAACCAGAATCAGCCAAGTGCTGTTCTTCAGGCAACTCCTGCAGAAAAAGATTTTCAGCTTGTGTATCAACTTCTGTGCTGTCAAGCAGTAAGAGCATAATTAGAGACAAAGTCAGACGAAGTAAAACCTCAACTATGCCTCTAGAACTCGTTGAATTTGTATTGCCGCTTGGTTGGAATGCTCCCAGAGAAGCATTTCCATGGGAGCTAGCATCCTCATGTTTTAAGGCTGCAACCATTTGAAATGAGAAGCCATCACATGTTTCTTCAGCATCCCAGATGGAAGATGAATGGGACACCTGGTCCAATAGTAGGCCAGACCTGTCTTGATGACGAGATATATGAGCAGCAATGGCAGCATCAAATGAGTCACAACTGAAAGGAATCTGCTGAAGATACTGAGAGCCTCCTTCGGTAGGTCGATCAATAGAGGTGGATTCTATACCACGGGACTCCTCTGATAGTAGTTCTCCAATGCTAATGTTGGTTAGGCTATCAGCCCACTCCCCAGCTGACAATGAGGTACCATTGCCCATTCTAGGATTATCCTATAGACAATATAAAAACTTAAGAAACAGATCATTGATGAGAAATGCATCTAGTTGTACTCCTTTATCCCACACCACAACCCACTATGATTGATTAAAACAAGATACATAAAAAATACTAATGAATTGATAGATGATAATGCCTCACTGACATCCAATACTACATAGATTATAGGCATTGATGGGAGGGTAACGTACCAGATCCTCCCATTGTCTTCTCATATTTCCACCTCCAGTTTCTTTTATAAACCACGATGAATTAATCGAGGACACGCGAAGATTGTTCTCAGGTTCTGTATTAGCATAACCAGTCATCCCCACGGACAAATCAATATATGAAGGCATATGAGAAGTGCTCTCCATTGGAGAGGGCTGGTCCTTTGGACACTCCGGAAGCTGCTCGGAATGGTGGTGACTAAGAGGTGCAGGTCGTGGTTTTGCACCCAAACTTTGCTCTGTTCCTTCAGAGACATTCATACTCCTATGCTCCTCCTGAAAATGGATAGATGTTGAAGGAGCTTGAAACGCCACAGCTTCAAGTTCGGTATTGCAGAACCAACCATACCTTGAAGAAAACTGATAATCAGTAACAATGTTATTCACTACCTATTTGGTATCAAAATAGTAGAAAAAAGGAAAAACCTTAAGCGAAAAACCGGGGGATTTCCTATGCTGGCATATACATCTGCTGCACAGGCAATAGTGTCCTGCGTCCATCTCTGACAACCCTCTAGGTTTTCCCTTTGAACATTGTATGGGAAAAGAATCAGCTCCCCCGAAGCTATGCTTGAATTTCCCCACTTGCGATTGAGATGATCAAGAACCGATGATACCTTCTTCCGTGCACTAACAGTGAGCTCCAAGTGTGGATTATGTTCATCCTGTGATGACAAAAAAAAAGGGGGGGGGGGGGG
>NC_056570.1:27333513-27355887 GCF_013358625.1 Macadamia integrifolia | reverse complement strand
TTTCTCCTAAACCCTAAACCCTAAACCCTAAACCCGAAACCCTAAACCCTAAACCCTAAACCCTAAACCCTAAACCCTAAACCCTAAACCCTAAACCCTAAACCCTAAACCCTAAACCCTAAACCCTAAACCCTAAACCCTAAACCCTAAACCCTAAACCCTAAACCCTAAACCCTAAACCCTAAACCCTAAACCCTAAACCCTAAAAACCCTAAACCCTAAACCCTAAACCCTAAACCCTAAACCCTAAACCCTAAACCCTAAACCCTAAACCCTAAACCCTAAACCCTAAACCCAAACCCCTAAACCCTAAACCCTAAACCCTAAACCCTAAACCCTAAACCCTAAACCCTAAACCCTAAACCCTAAACCCTAAACCCTAAACCCTAAACCCTAAACCCTAAACCCTAAACCCTAACCCTAAACCCTAAACCCTAAACCCTAAACCCTAAACCCTAAACCCTAAACCCTAAACCCTAAACCCTAAACCCTAAACCCTAAACCCTAAACCCTAAACCCTAAACCCTAAACCCTGAACCCTAAACCCTAAACCCTAAACCCTAAACCCTAAACCCTAAACCCTAAACCCTAAACCCTAAACCCTAAACCCTAAACCCTAAACCCTAAACCCTAAACCCTAAACCCTAAAACCCTAAACCCTAAACCCTAAACCCTAAACCCTAAACCCTAAACCCTAAACCCTAAACCCTAAACCCTAAACCCTAAACCCTAAACCCTAAACCCTAAACCCTAAACCCTAAAACCCTAAACCCTAAACCCTAAACCCTAAACCCTAAACCCTAAACCCTAAACCCTAAACCCTAAACCCTAAACCCTAAACCCTAAACCCTAAACCCTAAACCCTAAACCCTAAACCCTAAACCCTAAACCCTAAACCCTAAACCCTAAACCCTAAACCCTAAACCCTAAACCCTAAACCCTAGACCCTAAACCCTAAACCCTAAACCCTAAACCCTAAACCCTAAACCCTAAACCCTAAACCCTAAACCCTCAACCCTAAACCCTCAACCCTAAACCCTAAACCCTAAACCCTCAACCCTAAACCCTAAACCCTAAACCCTAAACCCTCAACCCTCAACCCTCAACCCTCAACTCTCAACCCTAAACCCTCAACCCTAAACCCCAAACCCTCAACCCTAAACCCTCAACCCTCAACCCTCAACCCTCAACCCTAAACCCTAAACCCTCAACCCTCAACCCTCAACCCTCAACCCTCAACCCTCAACCCTAAACCCTCAACCCTCAACCCTCAACCCTAAACCCTAAACCCTAAACCCTAAACCCTCAACCCTAAACCCTAAACCCTAAACCCTAAACCCTAAACCCTCAACCCGCAACCCTAAACCCTAAACCCTAAACCCTAAACCCTAAACCCTAAACCCTCAACCCTCAACCCTTAACCCTCAACCCTCAACCCTCAACCCTAAACCCTAAACCCTAAACCCTAAACCCTAAACCCTAAACACTAAACCCTAAACACTAAACCCTAAAAGTGGGAGACCTGCAAATAAATAGGAAAGTCATTGGCAAAAAATTGGGTTTCATCGACAAATCTACATTTTGGTAGCTAAATGTAAATTGATTTAGACAAAAATTATAAGTTACTTAGGCAAATCTTCTTTGTTGATAAATTTAGACCAATAAATCTAATGTTCATGATTATATAATTGATCGAAGACTACTTAAAAATGGTTCTTTTGCTCCTGAATCAGGCATATCAAATGTTCTTTGAAATTCTAGCTCTCCTTTTGGATCATTTGTATCTATATGCATCAGGATCTCGTTTCATGGATCACTTCATTCAAGAAATTAGAGTGTCAAACCATTTCTTCTCAATGAAGTTCGTATCTATAACTTTGGGTATTCTAGTGGGAAACTTTCGGGGGTGATATCTTGTGATCCAACTGTTAGATTTTAATGATTTAGATATCTCCAGAAAGGTTTTCACGTGTACTATCCAATGATGTAGATATTAGATATGAATTATGTTGTTCAACAAGCCATAAATTCCCTTTAAGTGAGAGACCTATAAATCAAATATTAGGGTGAAAAATGATGGGGAAGTAACATATATTTGCACCTGGTGGAGTTTTTTTCCCATTAATTCTCGAGTCAGTGTGTTTTTATTTTCTGATGCATGCATCTTGGGGAGTACGGTCTTATTTGTGAGATTCTTTTAAGGTGGCTGAGTTTTAGTGTCTACACTCCCTCCTTCATGTAGAGCCATGTGATAATAGTTTTATAATTTTAGATTTTAAAAATGAGATGCCGTAATGGCATCTTCATAATTATGGTGTTGGGTTTTCAAAGTGATAATCTTTATAATTATTGTGTGTAGTGATACAAATGATTCGGTAAAATGGCTTTCCAAATGTTGTTTTGTGTTTTTTTTTTTTTTTTGGTTCTGATTTCGATTCTATAAGAGATAAACCAAACAGCTAGAAGTAAACAAGGATCAAGATAAGAGAATAAAAGAGAAGAGGAGAAGTAAGAAGATGAGAGGAAGAAGAGAAGAGGAGAGAGATAAATGCGATCGTATAGGAGAGAGAATAGACTCTTCCCACCTATATTGATTTACTAACATAAAACAATAAAAAGAAACCCAGTCTTGTCCCAACTTAATGGTCGTATGGATCAAGCAGGTGAAGACTAAGGTATTAACAGAAAAGGGGGATGAAAGACAAGAAATGAAAATGAAAAAGACATAAGAGAGATGAAGAATGCAAGATAAAAGTAAGAGGAAAGGAACAATAGGGTTCCTACAGGGGGTGATGAGGGCAAAGAACAACAGATGGACGATTGATGCAATTTGGAGTGATACGGACTACCTAAAGATGTTTTTTGATAAAAAAAATTGGAGAACTTTTAACCTTATGGCCTAGAACCTTAATTATCCTAAGCGATGAGATGGGTAACTACCCCATTTCTCCTAGGTTTTGTCTGTTAACTACTAATAGATTATTAGAAGTAATAAAATCTATGGCCTATGAGGCTTTAGTTCGTAGGAAGGCCATATTTAAAACAGACTTGACATGTAATATAAGTTTTGCTATCTAATGGTATTGTCTCTCTTTTTGCTGATCAAAAAAAAAAAAAAAAAAGTAAGAGGAAAGAGGACAACATAGGGAGCTAGGAGAAGGGCAGCTAAATGGGGTCAGCTACATGGATCTTTGCTCTCGAATATGTTCTATCTAAGGTCATATTTTTGTACAAGACTCAAACTATGCATTTCATTCCTCACAATTTCTTTTATGATCATTTTAGGTCTGTCCTTAGCTTTTTTACCTCCTTCAATCTGAATCATATTACTTTTTCTTACATGGGGCATCCCTAAGCCTCTATTGGACATGACCATACCACTTCAAACGATTTTCTTGGAGCTTATCATTGATTAGAGTAACCCCCAAATTAGTTCTAATACACATTATTTTATTAACATGATATGAGAAATTACATACACTACCTTACGGAGGCAAAAGACAAGGCTTTCATAGCCAGGGTATTTGCCATACTGTTCATAGCCCTTGGAATCAAGGATTTAGTTATTGGTATGTCAGCACCGATTCGATACCGATCTAGAATGGTGTGTAACAATCACTTTTGTCCTTACTTTAAAAAAATACATTTTCTTAATGGTTTTACCCTTGAAATGATACTGGTAATTGATATAGATCAATTAGATATTAGTATTGCTCCCGATATTGATATGACATGATCCATTTGATATTAATACTAAAATTTAAAACCATGCTTAATAAATAAAAAAGGAAAGTGAAATAGAGGATGACATTTTACCAAAAAAAAAGAAAACAGTTCTCACATCCAAAATAGCTACCAACACATCAGTTGGGGGAATTTTACTTGATGGAACGGGAATTTTTTTTTTTTTTTGGTGAAGTGGGGAATACCGCAAGAAAGTGAAAGAAGGACAAGGAGGTAATAAAGATTGAGTTCCTTTGTGGCGCAACACAGTGTTCGGCGCGCATCCAATGGCTAGAAATGCCTTGGCATGGAATTTAAGGTAATCGCACGCAACCCAAAGCATTTCTAGACGTTGGATGAGTGCCAGACACTGTGTTACGCCGCAGATGAGCAATAATGGGGCCAAACTCCGAAGTATGAGGAATCGGTCAGATCCGGCGCTTCTAGTCGTTCTTGACCGACTGGTCAGCTCCACAGGTACCTGAGATTCGGCAGCCGCGGATTTTGATTATAATTGGCCCGTTTACCCGATCCGATTCATACTTCAGTTATTATAATACAATATATTTACATTTTTAGAGCTCACGTTTTCTTTTTTTTCTCGCTAAATCATTTTTAAAGCCCACTTTTTTTCTTTCAGTATAACATTTTTAAATCCCACTTGTTTAGTCGTGGAAGGGGTGTCTGGTTTTAACCAAAAAAAAAAAAGAAAAAAGGACAGGGTGTATGCTATCTGGTGTCGGATCTTCTAGTTCCTTACTCGCAGAGTTCATTCTTGGTCCACCACATACCAACCTTTCTTGCAAAAACTTAATTAAACAAGAAGTATCCCAAATCCCAAGGCACCGAGTCGAAAAAAAGAAGCCCGTCGCATTGAATATTTATTTTGCTGACAAAAAAAAAAAAGCATTGAATATTTGAAATCGCAGATCACAAGTAGGAAAACGAAAAGCCTTCATTGACACTCAACCCTCGACACCCGTAACCCCTCTTCCCCTTTCTATCCCCCTGCCCTCTCTGTGACGCCGGTTCTAATTTTTTCCTGTATTGCAGATTCTGTGCTTCATTCTCTGCGTCGCCGGACGGGTGGGTCTGAACTACGTTGTGGAACTTCTTGTGGGTACGCCTTTCCCCGTTTTATCTCTCTTATCTCTTACTAAATCTCTGGTTCCTGTCGTCGATTTGCTTCCTCACTACGTTTGTCTCCTATTTCTGTTAACAACATGAATTTGGTCCGGGACCTGGTTTGTTTCCCATTTCTGTTAATTTATTTGAGGGTTTTATGTGGGGTACGATGAGGGTACGATTTTCCTCTTGATTTCACTTTGTGTTTTTGGGATTTTCGTTGTGATTTCACTTTGTGTTCTTTGGATTTTCCTCTAGATTTCACTTGGGGTTGAATGGCTTTGGGTGATCAATGTTAGGTTTTACTACAATTTATGAAACTTTTGCTCCTCGATCTGGAGTCATTTGCTAATTATAATTTCTTGCTTTCCTCTTCCTAAAGGTTGAATTTCTGTTGAAGTGGCAGGCAATGGCTGAGGATGCTAACCATGGCCAACTTGGTGAAGAAAGCTCTGCAATGTCTACTGACAATAAAAAAGAGAGCGGTAATGTAAAAAAGCAACGGAAAGGAATACTGTCTCGAATTTGGAATGGACTATTTAGGATACGCGGTGAGGATTTTGAGAAAAGATTGCAACACATTTCCAAGGAAGAAGCTTCTCTTCTTGCACGAATGAAGGACAGATCTCAGAACTGGCGGACGGTGGCAAAGCTTATTACATATTCCTCTGTACTGTTGGAGGTGAGTCAATTTGGTCCCTTTTATTGGGTTAAAAGTCTGATTATGTAATGGAAGTTAGGAATGTCAGATGATGTGTTTTTTAGAATTATTAGCATCAACAAAGTTAATGAATCGTTTGCAACTGTTCAGTGTACATGAGATGATTAATTCAATCCCTTTCAATTGTTCTCATGCATCTAGCTGGTTTTGCTTGAAAGCTCATGGTTGATATAAACAACTGTGACAGTAGTCCACTTGCTTTTATTCTAGTCTTCCTTCTGACTGGACTTTTCAATTTGTATCTGTATCCTCATAAATCCAACTCCGACATAAAGCAATGCAAGGCCATGGGCCATGAGGCGCACAAGAGGGGAGCCAGGCAGCACATGTTGCCACCAGACGTGGCCATGGCCATAGGGCACAGCCAGGCTAACATGGCAAGGCCACGACATTGAGGCCACTGCCCGACACTGCAGCATGGGTGTGGTGCGCATGGGGGCCAAGACATCAACGACATGCAGCAGCCAGCCGAAGCTGGCTTTCCTCGTGCACCGGCACCAGGCTGCAGCCAACATGGCCACATGAAGGTCAAATGATGAAAAATGGCTATAAGTGTTCAAAGGAATATGAATTGATAGATGGAATTTCCTTGAGAAGGGGTTAAAAACATTGTTGAATATAATAAGTCTCAAGAGTTTTAGGGGTGGTTAATTCTAATTGTTGGTAGGGGCTAGTTGCAAATATCATAAGTTAAGGTTGATTCCTGATCTAAGGCCCAGGCTTTAGCCATGTTGAAACAATCCCAGATCGATGGCTTACGAGAAGGCACTCTTGAGGTGCTTATTGGTGTTGAAAAAGATTCCCACGCATGTGTTTTTTTTGGTCTGCACAAAGATCTCTTCGAATGCAACGTCACATAGTTGCTTTGGTTGATGTAGTGTTATGCGACATACATACATGGCACTATCAGAGACCTCTAGTGGGCTCCGCCCACTCTCAATGCCACGATGTCAAAGGATCTTTGACACGTACACTGATGAGATTCTCATCCTATGGCTTCTAAGTCTTCTGTCAGGTAATATGTGATACTGTGTGGCACAACTATTATTGCACCCATGCTGATGCCGTTTGATAGGCCAGGATAGCCCCCTAGGCGTTTAGTTCTGGCTCACAGATCCATGCTAATCCAGGGGCCAGGATCTCACTCGTGCCTTTCGGCATGGATCCGATGGGCTACAGCTCATTGTTACACCAAATTGTGTCACGATAAACATGTTGTGACATTCCTCATGTCAAGAGATCTTACAAAAATCACAGAAAAGCCCCTGAATTGTATTTTGGCCCAGGAAAAATTGGATGGTTCCTGTAGTTATCTCTCCCATTTGAAGAGAGAAGCACTCATGCAGCAAGAGGTCATTTTGAGGTCTTGCCCTACATATTCAAGAAAAACTACAAGAGGGGTTGATGGGGCATCATGATGAAAATTAGTGAGCTCCATTGAAGAAAAAGGAAAGGTCTTTGCAAGAAGAGAGAGAGAGAGAGAGAGAGAGAGAGAGAGAGAGAGAGAGAGAGAGCACATGTGAATGCTTGGAACACATCAAAGGTGTTCTTTGGGCACTATTGAAGTGCCCATTGGAGGTATTGCAAAGGTTGAGGCAATACAATCTTTAATGTAAGCTTGGTTCACATAAGCAAATGGTAGGGCTGAATTTTGGAAGAAAGCTTAGTTCACGAGATAAGGAACTGATAGGACTTATCACACCTGTTACTAGGTAGCTTCTGAGAAGGCCAAAAGGTCCCCCAAGTCTTGATCCAACTACGCTGTTAGTACAGCAGCACAGCAACAAAACCATAGGCTGAACTAGGGTTTGAGCAGAACTGGAGTGAAGGCTTGCGGCTCACTAATGGCTGCCCAGATGGGTCAGAAAGGTGGATCAAGTGGCTCCCCTGATGTGTCCTTCAATCCTTCCAAACGACTCCCAAAACAGGTTGCTGGTTGAGGAGATCCGATGTTGAAAACAGAGTCCAGATTTGGAAACTTTGGAGAAAAACCTGCTGAAGCTGCTACAGGCCTCCAAAGGCAGCAAGGGGCTGGTCGAATGCCTCTCTTGTGGCCAGGAACAAGCCCTCAAAAGGCCTGCCAATGTGCTTACAGATCTGGGAGATTTGGTGCCTGAACAAGAAAAAGGAAATTTGGAAATTTGCAGGAATTGATCTCTGTTCTGTGGCTGATCTGAGTCTTTGTAGAAGGATGATTGTAGGGTCTTCAAACAATGTCCATTCCACTCTCAAATCACTCTCTCACAAACTGAAACAAAGAAGAAAAATAAAGAAAAGAAAGGAGAATTGATGCAGGGATTGAGATGGTGGAAGAAAGTAATGTAATGGGTATCTCACCCCTCAAATTTTGGGTATCACAACCCTTAATGGGTTAGGCATCTCACCTCTTAAAAGTAGCTGTAAAGCCAAGAGTGTGCACTCATAATTTCATTGCTTAATTCTGTCTAAAATTTACAATCGATGGGTGCCTCTTTATAGGCTTACATAACTTGGACATGAAGGAAACTAATGGACTGAAATAAGACTTTCTAATTTGTGTCTAACTTGTTAACGAAGCTTAACAAATTTAGAAATTAAAAATTTAACATAGAAAGAAAACTAGCCTAAGTCATAAGAAAGGAAACTAACTTGACTAACTTGACAATCCAAAAATGGAAACTAAATCCTAGGCTAGCTTGGCCAACTCGATGGCTGCTGGAACTCCCTTTTGAAGCTGCTTTCTCCAACAATAAAAGACAGCTATATGGGCTTCTAGAAGATCCCTTTGAAGACAAAATGTGAAAGTGTTTTCAGCTTTCCTTTTGGGCTGGTTAGATGGGACCAAGGTGGGGGTGGCTGGTCAAACATTGGACTTGGTTTGTTGGGGCCAGGAGCCCCTTCCTTGTGCAAGCTTGATCTACATCAATCTCACAAAGCCCTAGGTTTGGTGGGAATGGGGTTTGAGTGAGGGTGAAAGATTGCACCGGTGATTGGACTGCATGCGGAGTGACACCTACACATCATGGGGCAGTCGACAATGGGATTATGCCGGGTGAGGTAATCCTCTTCTAGTAAATCCCTATTTTGTTGTATTTTGACTGTAGGCAAGTGCTCGTTAAAATGCCTAAGTCAATATTTATATTCTAGTTGGGGGGATTTACATTCATCATTGTGCTTGTAATGGGGCATTGTTATAAGCCCATTTTATCCTTGTTGTTGGGGGCGTCCAGTGGGGAATGGGACATAGGGGTCTTGTGAACATCCCCACAATTGTGACTTTGAAAATTGGGGGTTGTTGCCCTTGCCTTGCATAGCATTGGTTGAAGCAAGGGTGGGTGCTCTTGAGTCATTGTAGCTAGGATTGACTTTCAGGGTTGTAACCCTTGCTCTTGTACTGTAAAAGTTGAAGCAGGAGTTGCATCTCCTGGACCATTGCAATGGTCAAAATTGTGCAGTGTATTAGGTATAGTACGAACCAGGGTTAGGGTATTATCCTGTGGAGTTGGCACACTGCTGAACCAAAAAATTCTGATGTCCTATGTATGTTATTGTATTGTGGTGGAAATTGGAGTGCCATGTATGGTGCAAGATGGGTGTACATAGTTTGGTAGACCTGGCCACTTTGACGGCGAGGTGGATTTGCGTATGACTGTTTGTGTGATTATGATGGTGTATATGGGAGATTGGTAAACTTGGGATTGCCCTAGCTAGTCAATGAGTGTCAGTGTGGGTTCCTAAGTGTGTCAACGGCGAGGAAACAAATCAGTTTATGTTGGTGATAGTGCCATCAGTGGGAAGTGTGACAGTACCAGCATTGGGATCACGTTCCTTCTTCATCCTTCTTCTAATACTCCAACCACACACTTCCCCAAAAAAAAAAAAAAAATATTGGACCCAATCGACATTGAGGTCAGGTTTAGTAGCATACACCTTTACTTGATCAGGAATTTGTTATACTGATACATGCGTACTTGGTAGCAAGGTTCAAAATATCAGGTTTCGACCCTTGGGGAGACTGAAAATTTCGGTTGAAATTTGGGAAATTTTTCCAATTTGGTGGAAACTTTGTTTTCAATCCAAAATGTGTTTTTTTTTTTTTCGCCTTATTTTTTAGTATATATTGTATTTTAGACATTGCTAACCTATTCACATAATTAGTTTCATGGAAAAAACACTTAAAGTCATACTTGTGGCGTTGACCAAAGTTTGGTAATGTACATTGAGTCGTTGACTGAAATTATATTACATAAGTACATATATAAGTTATTAATTAAAAATGTGAAATACATGATTAAAAGTTTAAAACAAACACAACATGATGTAAAGTATCCAAAATAAATAATGATATTACATAATTGTGGGTTATTTCTCAAGTCTCAAGTCTCAAGTCTCATCACTCAATAGTCAATTGTAAGTAGTGTCCAAGTATATTCTATAAAAAATGACTTTTGGGGAAGATGGGATTTATCTTTTTGGTCCAAGCTCCCTTTCTTAGGTAGATTGATATGAATGTTCAGGATCCAAGCTTAGAATGAAGATTTGATGGCACATGGGAAAAATCTTGAGTGTTATCCTAATTTTTCCACTTCACATAGAAGAAATACGGGGAGGATCAAAATTTTGAAATAAAAGGCTTGGTTTCCCATTTAAGAAGGTTTTATAAAGGTTGGTTCAACCCAAACCATTGGTCCACTCAAAAATTCCCACATTTTGGTCGGAATGAGGGAATTTTGGTCGATACTGGTCAAAACCAATGACTTTTAAAAGTCATATGGTATTTGGTATCGGAGTCTGGGGATACCGTGGAAATGTGGGAAATTTCGATGGTATTGGTGGAAACCTTGAACCATGCTTGGTAAAGGGCGGGCCTCGGTGCAACGGTAAGGTTGCTTTATTGCAACCTAGTGGATGCAGGTTCCTGAAGGGCAGGCTTGGTCCAATGGTAAAGGTAGTAAGGTACGAATGTTGCGACCCTGGTGGTCAAGTGGTCGAAATAGCCTTCGACATTCTCGGGGTAAAGCTGAGTAGTTCTCGCCCCCCAAGACCTCGCACATTCATGAGCCTCGTGCACCAGTTACACTTTTTTTTGGATGCAAGTTCCAGTCAAGAAACAGCCTCTATGTGAAATGGAGGTAAGGCTACATACATATGCCCCTCCCCAGGTCTTGCAATAGCGGGAGCCTCATGCACTAGAAATGCATTTTTTTTTTTTTAATTCATATGTACTTGGCAGTGTCTTGGTTATTAAATTAAATAGTATTTATTAAATATCAAAGTTATATGTCCCCATGCAAGTGGATAAGATCAAGTAAGTAGGGCAAGCACTTTTAAGTTCATAGGTCAAGATGGTTGTTTGTATTAAAGAGCACTTGTGATGCAGATATGGCTGCCCTTTCTTGGTTGGACCAGCATGACCGGCTTTGGAAGCCAAGAGCCAAGAAGAACCAGTCCAGCCCAGGGTTTTGGTCCAACAAGGGTTGGAAATAAAATTAGTAGTTTACTTAGTATTTTATTTCATGCGTTTAGTTTCCAGACTTGAACGTAGGAGTAGGATTTATTTCCTTGCTTTGGTTTCCTTTTATAGTTGTTTCCTAGTTTAGGCTAGTTTCCATTCTAGTTAAGTTTCTAATTTCATGTTCCTATTTTCCTATATATTGGTTGTAATCGACTGAAGATTTAGAGAGCAATTTGATTATTGAATGAACGTGTTAGTGTGATCCTCCTTTTCCCCCTCTCTACTCTGATTTCCCCTCCCTCCCCTAAGGGTTCTCTATCAATTTGGTATCAAAGCCGAAGGATCCTATTCCTTCCCCATCTTTCTTCTTCCCTTTTCATTCTCTGTGTCGGATTCCACCGATACTGAGAACACAGTGGAAAAAAAAAAAAAGAAGCCATCGCTCACCCACCCCATCCCTTCAATCCTACTGAAAACCAAAGGGTAACCCCTCGGCCCTCTGTTTTTTCTTTCCCCTTCAATCAAAACCCTTCTAGGGTTCCAGATTGTGAAAAAAAAAGGCGAGAAGAGCGGCAAGAAGTAGCAGCAGAAGAAACTGAAGTAGAAAAAAAAAAAAAAAAAAAGAAAAAAAGAACTGAGAAGAACAGAAGGAGAGAAGAAAGAAGAAGAAAAAGGAGATGAAAGAGTCGACGAAGAAAAAGAACAGAAGAAGAAAAGAGAAAGCAAGAGAAAGAGAACTCACGTAGCTGGTTCGCAGGCTCCCATGAGTCGCAGTCGTAGTCATCTACTCCACCAGGCGAAGAAGAAAGGCTCAGTCGAAGTCTTCGTTGCAGTCGCAGTCGCAGTCATCATCTCCATCCCCCCTTTGTTGTGGTGGCGGTCGTTGGTTCTCCATCTCCGAGGGGCAGAAACCTCCCCTCCTTTGTCGGTGAAACCCCAGCCCTCTTATTTCTTGTTTCTTTTAATCAAAATTCTTTGACTTGCCAAAAATACCCCTCCTTTTCTCCTTTATTCCCCTTTTGTCCCATATATATTTTTATTTCCAAATCAACCCCTATCCCACACGTGATTGACATACCTTTTTGTGGTTTAGTTTGAACTTCCAAAAAAAAAAAAAAAAACCATTCTGCCCCTGCCCTTTAAGCATCCAGTTATTTACTATTCTACCATTATTATTTGAGTGTTATTTTGTTACTCATCACCATGGTAGCCAATAGTGAAGTTGTTCAACAGCTGAATTCCTACAAAGGAGAAACTGATACAAAATTTGATGCCCTCACTAACATGGTCACGTCCCTAAAGACAATGGTGGAATCTATGCAAGTTTCTATTGATCGTTTAGGCTCTGTACTGTAACATTCTAAAAAATCAATTCTGTTGTTTTTTTATTTTTTTGGAACAGAAATAGAGTAAAAGTTGTATGGTGAGTCCGGTTCAATTTATTGTTTTTTTGTAATGAACCGGCATTTTTTAAGTTTTAGAATTCATTTTTTGAAGCATAAAAACCAAGCTTCTCACGACCAGAATCTATTCTGATCAAAAGGCGCAGAATGGAAACTCCGACTTAAGTACGAAAGGGCAAAATCGAAATTTGCCCTTAAAACATAAGAAGCCCTTCAAACTTCAGTCGACCGAACCTAACTCATTCTCTTTCTTGGAATACCAGAAGAGAGACACAAGAGAAACCCCTTTCTTCATCCTCCTTCCTCCTTCGTCCTTCGCCTAACAGTCCTTCCCTCTTCCTCCCTCATCTCTTCATTCTCCTTCGCCCGAAACCCATCCCTAACCTCCCTCACTGGAAACGAAAATCGGTGATTCATCAGCGTCCGGCGCTAGGTCCAAAGCTACGGCAGGTTTGGCGGCACAACAATCCCTGAAGTCCTAAACTCCTCGACCAGCGGCGGACACTCCAAGCGCCTGCAGAAATAGGTTAGAAACAGAGAAACCCCCTCTTTCCCTCTCCTTGTGCGCTACAGAATTTTTTTTTTTTTTGGTAACAACAGAAGTTGGTTCATGCTCAACTTCTTTAGGGATATAATGTGGTGATTCAAGGGACGGTTGAAGGAATGAATCATTTCTAGATTCTGTGCTCATAAATCAAAACCCTATCTACTATTTCCTGCTTCGATTTCATTCCTCCAGAGACCGATTGTTCTATGTATTTTTTGATGGGTTTTTTAAATCTCTCTCCACCTCTGACATGCTCTGTCTTGGATTTTTTCCCCTCATCATGATGGATTTTTTCCCCTCATAAGTAAGAATTATTTTTTTCCCGTAGTGAAGGATATAGCATATAGGGAGGCGTTCATCTGGGAGAGATCTCTGATTGTGGAGACTTTGTCCATTTGGAAAATCAAAATGGAGACTGAGATGGGTAGTTAGAGATTGCTTTTGGAGAAACAGAAAAACGAAAGCAATGGATGCATCAGTCGGTGGCCTGTTTTGGGTTAGGCGTCGAAATGGGTCTTGGTGGCCTGGCCGGATAATGGGTCTCGATGAATTGCCAGAAAGTTGCTTGGTTTCGCCGAGATCGGGGACTCCTGTGAAGCTCCTGGGAAGAGAGGATGCTAGCTTGTGAGTGGTTTTAGTATTTTAGATCGCATGTCTTATTTGCTTCTGTTTAAGCTCATGGGAGAGGGAGAAAAGATAAAGCTTTTCATCCCAGTTTGGATTTTTTTTTTAGTCCAGATTGGAATCCACGACTGATCCCGATGCCAGCCAAACTTGTAAAAAGTGGATGGCATTTGAAGAAACATCTGTCTACCTGCAATAGTTTTCACTTAAAATGCTTCCTAAACAAGGCTATTTAAGCTTGAACAATTATCAAATTCCAATATATACACAAAAGAGTTCAGGTTGACAATATTCAGTTTAACAAGTTGCTGAATCCAAATAAGGTACCACATGTTCAAATATTTACCAAAGATTAGAGTTTATGCATGAAGCCATCTCTGCATCCCAAGTAATTTTATGATGTGGAGTCAATGGGTTATGGTAAAAGGGTTTTTTTATGTGGCACCATAGATTTTATTTATTTTGGGAAGTGAACACTCCAATCTTATTAAGCATGAGCTCATCTCTGCATCCTACATTGACGATATGGATGATCACCTTTTCGAGCTCACATCCATGTCTGGTTTATTGCTATTTTATCTAATGAAAACCATTGACTATCCTTAGATTTTATTTAAAAATCACAACTTTGACACCCATGGTGAAGATGGCACTTTATGTAAATATTGGTTTCGAACAGAAACGATTCTGTTAAGTACGAACCATACATGTTTCTATTTCTTTCAGATTATAAAATCATTTTTTTTTTTGCGATTACCATACAACATTTAAGATGCAGAATCACTCCAAAAAAATAGAAATGCAAAAAAGTGTGCTAGACCCAAAATCATGTTAAAAAAACAGAATCGTTACAGTACAGAGCCTTAGTGACAGCAGATAAAGGAAAGAGTCCCATTCAGTCTGGGGATTCTTCTAACACCACTCCACAGGATTTGCCAGTAACACCACCACCACCACCTCCACCACCATATGGGACTGGGAGACATGATGATGGAGCAGAAAGAGCAGCAAAACTGGATGTCCTTGATTTTTATGGAGACAATAATCCAGAATTGTACCTTGACTGGATTCACAGTTTAGATACATTCTTCAGATGGTACGGGTTGACTGAGGCTCGAAAGATCCTATTTGCATAGGCCAAACTGAAAGGCACGGCTCAAGTCTGGTGGATCAATCAACAACAACAGAACCGAACCCGAGGCATTGGGTTGGTCATTGCTTGGGCTGAAATGTATGAAGTCATGAATCGACGATTCTTGCCTTCTGATTACAAGCAACGCATGCATCTCAGGTTTGCACAGTTGAAACAAGAGAATTTGACCGTTGAAGAGTATGTTGCTAGATTTTATTATTTGGCCACTCGTTCTGACTTTGAGTGGGATGAAGAAGTCTTAGTGGCCCAATTTCGCAAGGGTCTGCACCCTCAACTTAGTGCTGCCCTTGCATCTAGTCGACTACCTATAATGAAAGACGCCGTACAAATAGCATATCAGGTTGAGGAAAGTCTGAAACGCCCATACAACCGGAGAAATTTTGCAGATACTTTTTCTCGAGGTACTAGTTGGCAACAGTCTCCTACCCAAGAGAGGTCATCTAGCAAGCCACAGGCAAGTGCTACATCTATGGCTTCTTCACGACCTAGTCGGCCGTATTCTCCACCTCGACATGTTTCTGAAATGTCATCTTCACGGCCTACTCGCCCATATTCACCCCCTCGGCGTGGTTCAGATAAACCTTCTGATTCTTCAAAATTCACAGTTCGGTACTACTCATGCCATGGATTTGGACATATCAGTGCCCAATGTCCCAGCCGTTTGGTTGCTTTTATTGATAAGGATTCTCCTCTACCATATATTCCCGAAGAGCAACTTGGTTCTGACACAGTTGATTTAAGAGAAGAGTGTGCAACAGGTGAAGTCAATGACACTCTCAGTGACGATGACCAACTTCCTTTTTATGTCATTCGTCATGTGTTGACCACTCAAAAGGCCACTGAAAATGAAGATTGGCGCCGAAGTAGTATTTTTCAGACTCGTGTGAAGTGCAATGATCAGTTGCTAACCTTGGTCATTGATGGAGACAGTTGCACTAATGTTGTCTCTGAAGACGCTGTTCGTAAGCTGGGATTGAATACAGAACCACATCCTAATCCTTACAAGGTTGCTTGGGTGAACAACACTAATCTCAAAATCACAGATAAGTGCTTGGTCACATATTCTATTGGTGGATTTAAGGATACAGTCCAATGTGATGTCCTCCCTCTGAAGGTGTGCCATATCCTTCTTGGTCGACCTTGGTTGTTTGATAAGAAAGTACAGCATTGTGGCTATGCCAATACCTATGCCTTCAAGCATGCCAACAAGACTATGAAGTTTCATCCTGCCAAAGATCTCCCTGAAATTAAGCTCAAGAAGATGGTGGGATCATTCCTCATTCAGCGTATTCCTTCAGACGGTCTCCTCGGTCCTTTCCCTAACTCGATGGAGTCGAGTTCTTTTCAGAGGAGGAGAGTTGATGCAGATACGGCTGCCCTTTCTTGGTTGGACCAGCATGACCAGCTTTGGAAGCCAAGAGCCAAGAAGAACCGGTCCAGCCCAGGGTTTTGGTCCAACAAGGGTTGGAAATAAAATTAGTAGTTTACTTAGTATTTTATTTCATGCTTTTAGTTTCCAGACTTGAACGTAGGAGTAGGATTTATTTCCTTGCTTTGGTTTCCTTTTTATAGTTGTTTCCTAATTTAGGCTAGTTTCCATTCCAGTTAAGTTTCTAATTTCATGTTCCTATTTTTCTATATATTGGTTGTAATCGACTGAAGATTTAGAGAGCAATTTGATTATTGAATGAATATGTGAGTGTAAACCTTCTTTTCCCCATCTCTACTCTGATTTCCCCTCCCTTCCCTAGGTTCTCTATCATCATGTTTTTGCAAGATATAGTATGAATGATGATGATAAATCTATCAATTCATTAGGTGTTTTCCATTTATAAATGTTGATTAATGGGACTTAACTAGCAATTTTTGATGTATTCATTTTTTTTATTGATGGAAAGAGGTATATTTTATTTAGGAAGAAGAGAAGAGGTGTAGGAAAGCTGAAGTAGATGCAAAAAAGGTTGCTCGAGGTTCAGCATCTAAGGTTAGTATATACTTCATTTTCATGTTTATTCTTTTCAGTGGAGCTTATTTTGACTTTGCTGTTATATGATACGAGCACTAGAGTTGGACTCAAACTCTTTTGGATATTGTAAATTTCTAAAATATGAAGAAGGAAGCTTTTGTTATAGTTATTGTCGAACATTAAATTAACATGTGAACTTTTTCATCATGCACATGGCAATGGTCATAAACAAATTTAAACAATAGCTTTCTCTATGAAAACCAAACTTTATGGTTTTTGCTGGATGTTCGTTGCATCAAAAAGCAAGGAACAAAGAAAAAGGAAATCTAGTACTGTCGTACAAGGGTCTATGAAAGGTCAAAATCTAATATGTGTCCAATTCAATGCAAGATCCATTTTGAAGAATCAATGCATCCTTGATTTATGTTTAAATGTGGTTTTACTGTTGATTTATAATACGACTCATTCATTCAACTATAAAACAAATCAATTTGTTTATTTTATATTCAAGTAGAACAATTGATTAAATTTTAGACATGTTTTATGGTTTCTCTTTGTTTTTATTGTTTTGAACCCATAGAATTACTTAGATCATAGTTTTATGAATTGCTTTGCAACTACTCTTTGATTGATTTTCTTTGTACTCAAAATGTGGGGACTCCGTCGTCCCAATATATTGGAGTCATTCTATTTACAAATCTAATATATTCAATGCAATTTCCAGTTAGCTGATACTGAAGCACATATCAGAATTAGTACTCTTTTGTTTGAATTCTTTAAATAACAGCTTGTAGTCCTTTGTTGGACAAATTTGAAGATTTGAAATTGGATGAAGTTTTGGGTTAATACCTTGGCTGCCAAGACCTGCGTATCCATCTCTCTCTATCTCTCAAGTTCTCTCTCGTCTTTATCTCTACCCTCTCCCCTTCCCTGCGACTCGATTGTCCTCTCTATTGATCCATTCCTTGCTTCCCCTGTCACAGTTATATCATTAGTTACTGGGTTTCTCTCTGCTAGACAGTACTTCCAGTATCAACAAGGAGTTTTGTTGCATCATTAATCTTTGTCGAATGGCTCTGAGATTTGGTACGAAGGCAATTCTTGACCATATAATTGTAAAGGCATCACTTAGGCGTCCAGGCCCCTTGGTCGACCTGGGAGCCTTATTGGTATCACTTGATTTTGGACCCTCCCCAACGCCTTGAGGTACCTAAATGCTGTGACAACTATGGACCGTAACCCAAAGGTTTTTGTCTCTCACATCATCTTTGTTAAGATATGAGGCATGAGTTGGGGTTTGTCCCAACGTGATATAGTTATTTTATTTCCTTTCCAAGTTGGATTAAGTTGTTTACTTTCCTAGTTAGGTTAGATCATTAGTTTCCTAAGTTAGAGTTAGATTAGGATTTATATTTCTTATTTTTTTAAGAACTATGGTTGTAATTGCTTGGCTTTGTTTATTATAAATCATACATTGGAGGGGGATTGCCAAGCTATTGGCTATTAGTCTCTTTGGTAGTCCTTTCTCTTCTCCCTTTTCTCTCTCTCTCTTGCAATTTCTGGTTACAGATCTTTGGGTTTGTAACATGGTATCAGAGCAAAACCAGTAGCTATTTTGAGTGTCGTTCTAAGTTCTCTAGCTACTGGTGAAACCCTAGTTCATTGAAGAAGAACAACTAGGGCTTCGTTTGGGTTTTGATGAACATATATATATATATATATTATTTTTATAAAAATCATACCTGTGATTATGTTATGCTGAATTGATGATGGAACATTTATGTGTTTCCATCTACTGTTTGCTACAAAGGGATTGATTATTTTCTGAAGATATATTTACCTCTATTACTGATCGAGTCTGTTGTTTTGCTGCTTATTGGTAATAAATATCGATTATTGATAACTCGTTTTATTGCTATCTTTGTTACTGAATTGCTCCTATCGGTTTTATTTTTTGATTTCTATTGGGGAGTTGATGGATTGGATTGAAGGAATCCGTCTTTAGTTGGTATTTCCCCTTGATTCTACTGGTTGCGTGGTAATCGCTGCCCTCAACTTCTTGCTGGGATGTTGTGACTTGGAGGTCTCCTCGTGTGGTTATTGTTGGTTGATGAATTTGTTATTGAAGCGGAAACATTGTGGTGCAATTCCTTTTTCACAAGTTGCCAGTTTCTTGGTTGCATGTTATACTCTTCTTTTCCTGTGGTTGACGTGAGTATTGCCTTTGTGAGGAAGAATATATCCTCATGTTAACTTCTTTTCTCTTTTTTATATTTTAGTTTCCATTATTACCCCTTCCATTGCCATTAAGTCTCTCATGTCCTATTAATTTATCTTGCTTTATAGTGTACACTTTGGCTATACACTACTCTCATTACTTGGTTTTCTCATTTTATCTCTTTAATTTCCAATACTAACCCTCCCTTTGTCTCTTATGCTTTTATACCCATTAAATAACTTTCCTTCTAAGTTTGTCCCCAACCCCAATAATTACTAATCCCCTTTGTGTCCCATTGTCTTTACATTCCTAGTTTACCCTTTTGCCTTAGCTTGTGCTAAAAAATTGGGTTTTAATTAATTACAGTTTTTCTATTAACCCTTGCTATTGTCTATTATGTACTTGTATGAGTTTATACTGAACCATGTGGGTATTTTGGCTCGGGTTTTGCATCAATTGGGGATTGCGTGAAATAATTATAGAATTGCCGTTGGGCTTATACATATATATATTTTCCATATTATTTCTATGCCGGCTCCCACGATTAGATCAAAGTGGTACTTGCAATTTTTTGAAAAATTGTAATTGCATGATCTGGTGGTGGGAGATTATTTGTTCAATTGTGCTAGCGTGAGAGGGAGATTGGTGGTTATCATTATCATCTACTCAAGTCATCAACTCAAGATTATTATTATTCTGCACTCCTGTTTTAAACAAAAACTTTTTCTTATGTAAATGGTATTTATTATTTAGCAACAATGCAATTTATCTAGTGCACAACAACCTTATGCTGTCTTGTTTTCAACAACTTTATTCTAAGTGGTTCTTGCTAAGTTATATAAGACCTCTGTTTGGGGCTTAGGAATGTGCCTTGTATATACTAATCAGATCTATAATTATGTGATCTTAGTGATAACGTTATTGTTACCTTGTTGTTGGAGTGCCATCTTTGAGAAGGGCTTATGATGTAGCTGCCGGATGCTACACTTTTATTTCTCTTTTTAAGATGACTACTTACTACATGCCTTCCTTGGGAAGAGCTTGTGATGTTTTTATTGTTACTATGATATTTGGATTGCGATTCGACCGCTTATTTTTGTTCGATGTTGATGGTTGTGCTAGATTTATTCGACATTAGATTTTTATTTATTATTGCTATTGATGAATGGTGTGCTTGAGCTAATATTGTTATGGAATTTATCTAGATTGATTGAAGTTTTCTTTGTGCTCACTGGCGTTTATGACTACTACAAGACCGATGCTACCTTTGATATCTATTAATGTTGTTCTAAGCTGGAGCCCTTGACATATATTGTGACACCCAAGAATACGACAAGTACTGGACCCGCCTGGGAGATCATTAAAGTGTCCTTACTAAGAATACAACTAGTACTAAGGTGTTTGAGAGATATGTGATGGTGTGCAAACTTTAGTCCCACATCGCCTAGGGGAGATTACTGAGCTTGTTAATAACCTCTAGCCTCCTTAACATGGCATAACGCATTTTAAAGCCTTGATGCCCATGAGCTAAAGATAATAATATTGTGCAAAGTTAATGGGGCTGGGGTGCTACAAATTGTATTAGAGCAAACGCTGACAGTTTGTGGGGTCACAACAGGGATGTTGTGCCAAAAGGGGAGAAGATTGTGACACTCAAGAATAGGCAAGTACCGGATCCGCCTAAGAGATCGGTGAGATGCCCCCATTAAGAATACGGCTAGGACCAGGGTATTTGGGACATCGGTGAGGGTGTGCAAATTTTAGTCCCACATCGCCTAGGGGGAGATTATTGGGCTAGTTAATAATCTCTAGCCTCCTTAATATGGCATAACACATTTTAAAGCCTTAAGGCTTATGGACCAAAGAGGACAATATTGTGCAAGGTCAATGGGGTCGGGGCATTACATGTATACTCCAACTTGAGGGGGAGTGTTAAGATATGAGTCATGAGTTGGTGGTCTGTCACTATGTGAAATAGTTATTTTATTTCCTTATCAGTGTGACTGGGTTGTTTACTTTCCTAGTTAGTTTAGATCATTAGTTTCCTAAATTAGAGTTAGACTAGATCCTTGGTTTCCTAAATTAGAGTTAGACTTGGATTTCTCTTTCTTATTTCTACAAGTACTAGGGTTATAATTGCTTGGTTATGTTTATTATAAATATTACAATGGTGGGGACTGGGGACTGCCAAGCTATTGGCTGGTAGTCTCTTTGATAGTCCCTTGTCCACTTCTCCCTTAATATCTTTCTCTCTCTTGCAGTTAGTAGTTACAAGTATGACCTTGGCTAGACCCTATTGGAGGGTAAGGATCCATGTAACTGACCCCATGTCGCTAAGATTCTCCTGACTTGTTGGGCTGTGCCTATTTTCTCTTACTTTCATCTTTCTACTCTTTGTAGTTTGGACTTTTTTTTCCTATTGTGTTTTGATTGGATCCATGTAGCTGACCCCATTAAGTTGTGATTAAGGCTAAGATTGTTGATGTTTTTATTGAGTATCAAAGCACCCGGACCTAGGAAAAGAACTAAAACTTTGTAATTAGTTAACTGTAGAATACATAAAGGGACGAGGTTCTCTAGTTAGTGATATAAACATTGAATCTTTGGCAAAACTAATCCTGGCATGTGGCAGCTCAGATGTTGGCCATATTGCAGGAGTAGATTACAAGAAACTAGCCCAGTAGTTTATAACCCTAAACAATACAAGTAGGACCAGAAAATAAAGAAATAAGATCATTAAATAAACTCCTAAGGATATAATACTCATATAGGAGTCAGGAGCAAAACCAGCACAAAACCCAACCCGATAGGAGAGAGGAAGACTTGCTATAGAGCTGGAGAGAGAGAGGTGCGGTCAGGTCTGTAGGAGTCCGATTGAGCTGCACTCTTGGGCGTATATAGTCCCTAGGGAGGGTACAAAACCCCCAAAGTTGAGAGGATTCTGATGGTTGGTTGTGAAGTTACAAGCTTTGTTGATTTTCTGACCTAGGAGAGAGAAAACTTCAAGATTCTTCAGATCAACAGCTGGTAACTTCAGATGGTCTTCAAGAGAGGATCGATTGATCTTATAAAAGTGTAGAACCAGTCCCCAAAAGGATCTGCAGACCGGATCTCAGACTTGGGCAGCAATGAGGGTTGATTGGCTTCAAGAACAGGAACTCTTTGGCTGATCGATTATGGTTTTTAATGCTTGGACAAATCTGAACTTCTTTAATATTCACAACAGCAGTAAACATAAACAACAACAATTAAGAATGAAAATAAAAGGATTAAACCAAGAAGAAACAAGGGAAAGTGGGGGAGGAGGTGGCTATCTCAGCTTGGGCTTCTCACCCACAACTATCTTAGCTGCTCTAAGCATTTAGTTGCAAACTTTATTTTCATTCCAATCTGTCCAATAATGATACATATGCCTCTCTATTTATAGAGGGGAAGTTTACAATCATACTAAGATTATGAG
>NC_056570.1:27321376-27333413 GCF_013358625.1 Macadamia integrifolia | reverse complement strand
TTTGAGAAATTTCCTATAATTTGTTTGCTTATTTTCTTTCCTTTTTTTTTTTTCTAATTTATTTCTCTTCTTTTTCTCCCTCCAAGGAACTATTTTCTTTTTGCTTTGTGTGATTTGGACAATCTTTTGGTGGGTGATGATGTGGAGGAGAGAGAAGATTTGGACAATCTTTATTTCTCCCCTCTTTTTCTCTTTCCTTTTTTTTTTTCTTCTCTTCTCCACGATTTTATTTGTTTCTAATTTGATGTGGAAATCCCCTCCATGACCTTAGTGCTTTAAGTGAATGAAAAGCAGGAAATCTTCAACAAATTCTCTAAAAAAAACAACCATGAGATTCGAACTTGAGACCTCTTGGAGAGTAAGGGAATTTTGCACACCATAGCTCACCAACTACACTAAGTAGTTATTGTTCCCAAAAACAAATCTTCAATCACTTAAGGATGTGGTCCATCGATCCTTGTTGGCATTTGGAGTATTCCTTGTATCTTTGAGACAATTGCAAATGGGCTGGTTCTGCATCTCGGTTCAGTTCTGATCCATTATTCTTTTTTTGGCCTGAAAAGAATAATCATTTGTACGAGTGACTAAACAAATGTGTACTTTTAATTGAACATGTCCATCTTGCTCAGAATTTCGTCCTCTTCGCAACCATGGAAAGAAATAGGACCTCTTTACGTTTAAAATTGAAGATATAGCGCCCAATATTCTTTAAGGCCTTAAAAATATAAAACCTGCAAAAAGAGAGTAAAACCCAAGGTAGCTTCATTCTAAATATGTAAAATGCATGTTTTACTACCCTAGATTTTACACATAAATGTGCTCATCAATTAGCTTCTTGATTGGTTCCCTCACCCTCAATTCCAACCCCAATCCCAGAAAAAAAAATCAGCTGTACTTTCAGCAGGTGGAAGAACAGAGAATTCAGTTTCCAATGGTCTTAGAATCGAGCTGGAGAACTGTATTAGACTCCTACATGAGAATCCCCATCGCCAAGGTCTAGAATCGTTTGCACTTTTCAAGTCTAATGTTGATTCTGGATTCAATCCATCAGCTTTACTCTATAATTCCCTTATAGATGCACTCGTGAGGTACAACGAGTTAGTCTAACGTCGCCAGCAGAGACTATGGACTGTCCCAAACCAAAGTCGAGAGTTTATGTTTCTGCAAACACAAACCAAAGTGGGTTAGGGTTGGGGTGAAATCGATTTGGGGATTACAAGTAATGAGGGTAATTTTGATACTTCATTATTTTTAAGGGCAAAATGTATTTGGAAAAAAAAGGAACTACTGATGTTAGCATTTTTGGTATAATGTAACAGTGATTGACGGTAGAGGGTCTGAGTCTAATTTGGTGAAAGAGAGGGTGTTCCTAAAATACTAGCATTCTCCAGGGGTGGCACTGTAAATTACCCTAATTTTTTTTTTTGGATGATGTAGAATTTGAGTTAGACTTTGAAGACGTAATTTAATTCAATATTACTTTAAGTTTGAAAGTTGACATAAATAGTTAAACTTTGAATTTTAATTTATATTAGTTTAGTTAACTCTTACTTGTGGATGCTACTTCAATTCATTATCTCTTCGAACTTACAGATCCTTTGGACCGTTGATGCCTAAAAACCCTAGGCCGGGTTTCAGGGCGTCACGAGAAAGGCTGGTTTGATTGGTTTGAAACACACTTTGGTTTGATTTGTCTAACTTTGGTTCCATAGCAACAAGGCAAAAAAGGATCACAACCTTCACTTTGTCACCTTATTGTTGTGGTTTGCAATAGTTGTTGGATATAGGCTTCTATGCCACGAATAAGTAGATTAATCTTTTCCACATATGTTATGTTCTTCCTTGGATATAATGGTGAATGGACAGAGAATGGGTGAATGACGCTTAGAGTGATTGACTCAGAACCTTCATGAACAACAACAAAATGTAGTAGCAAAGCATTTGAAAAGAGATAGATTAGAGAAAACAAAGTCTCCATGAAAGCCATTTAAGCTATAAAGCTAAGGCGATGGGTGCAAGGGGCATGTGGATAGAATCTGACTCGGCAGCGGTTGTTTTGGCGATCCAAAGGAACCATATCCCGTGGTTTATCCTCCAAAGATGGTTGGATGCTATCCCTTTCCTGGAATCAATCCCTTGGAAGATATCCCATAGCCTTCGTGAGGCAAATCCAATTGCAGATTTTCTGGCAAAAAAGGTTTCAAAATCTGGGAACTCAGAATTCTCGGTGTCTTTCCCAAGACACGTTGCTGATTACGTAGAAAATGATATCCTGGGCAGGCTTAGCTTTAGATTCTCCTAGGGTGATGCTTTCTTTCTCTGGAGTTTGTTAGCGGCTTTAGGGGTCTCTGCTCTGTCCCTGTTTCCTCTTTATGATGTACTCCTTTTTTTTTCTTAATATATTCATTCTTTTAGCAAAAAAAGAAAAAAACCTCTGGTGCTAAAATATCGAATGTGGAATTCTAAACATAACCTTATACATTTTTCTTTCTTCCTTTTCAATCTGCTCTTATTTCTCTAAAAGATGCATTTCAGATACATGAAGAACACAACGAGTTTTCCAACCATACAGACCCAATGCAAGTCAGTATACATTAACTAAATCAGCATATTATATACCATGTGATGAAACAATCAGATTAATATTTCCTTGACAAAGTAAAAACCCTGAATATATTCAATATGGATTCAACATGTTTGCTGTTGGGTTCATCAGTACTTGATGATGAATATACATCTGAAGGCTTTTGAACACTTTCCTACAAGATCCCATGGAAGAGAGGGGCTGGATAGCCAGGATCCAAAGTTGGCATTTGTTTACATCAGTGAAGATTGCCATGACAGTAACTAAAGATTGCATCTAATGCCCAAAACTACAATCTTGCACAGAGTGATACTCACAGGGAGAAAATCTCCACGGATCTATTGAAAAAAGAAATCACATCTATTCCCATTCAAACAAGCAAATAAATCATCAACTTGCAAACAAGCAGGCGTTTTGCATTCCACTTCAAATCTAGAATAACAATTAATCCATTTACAACTGGCAACTAATATCCAAAAATAATAACATCCAAGTCACAACCTGCTAGTGGCTTTAGATACTTGAGAGCATCCATTGGAGTTGCAGTGATGGAGGAAACATTAACATCTTGAAACGCTGAAAGTCAACGGACTCGATGCTGGCTCTTATCCCATCACTGTTTGCAGTGGAGTGGGAGCAGGGTTCAATTAGTCACAGTGATTATTACTCTGCCCCTTACTGTACCGTACGAAATCGATAAAGAAAGTTCTTGGGAAAAAAATCGTCTGCAATTCCGATCTCATACAATTCTGTGCAATACCACCTTCAAGCAGTGACACGTGTATTGATACCAATACAATGATCCAGATCTAATTTAAATGCCTCTTTACTGATTTAATGTTTTATTAGTTGTACCAGATCTGGACCATTGTATTGGTACCAATACACGTGTCACCACCTGAAGGTGGTATTGCATGGAATTGTACAAGATCGGAATTGCAGACGATTTCAACCCTCTTGTTCTTGGGACCTAGAAATATAGAATACCAACCTGAATCGAATTTTAGAACTGAATAATAGACAGGATTTGACGATTTGGGGATGAATTTTCCAATGGTTTCAGGCCGAAAGAACTACTTGGGGAGTTGGGGGTAAGATGTTAACTTGAATGATTTGATTTTGTTTTGAAAATATTTGATTCGGTGTTTGAGATTTGATAGTGTGGAGTTTAAACTATTTTTTTGCTTAGAAATGCAGATTAAATCAAATATATTTGGTGTGTTTTGCCCTTTCATTGTAACATATAGTTTTTTTCTTCAATTTTGCCCTTTCATTGTAACATATAGTTTTTTTCTTCAATAGGTAAATCTTGTCATTTTACTTTTCATATGTTTACTTGAAAAAATATATACTTTTTTTTATAGTGACATGTATAATGGCAAGTAAAAGATTTTTTTCTTTTAAATTCTCACTTGACCACTTTCTTGATGATAATAAAATGCACCTTTTAGAAGTTTGGATACCGTAGCAATGCATTAGGAATCGAATCAGACCACCCCCATTAATAAATGGAACATGACCCCGATTTTGAAATTATTCAATAAATGGGATAGTTCTAGAATTGGACCCTTGGGATCAAACAAACCAAGAACCATCTAAAGGTTTCTCATTCTGACGAACATAACTTGAACCATCGGTGCATGGCACATTCTCTAGTTGCCTCTATTCAGACATTAGTATTTTTTTTTCTTTCTTTCTTCATATAATGTTATGTTTGTCTAGAATTCATGATCCATTTTGAAGATTGACCTGTTTCGATATATTTTGGTTGAGATCCAAATGAGATTTTTTTCTAAGATCTATGATGGTAGTAGAGGGGTTGGGCCCATAGGGATTTGACCTTTTTCTTCATATTTGTTGGTGTTTGCTCAAACATATAAGTGTGTGTGTTTGACAAATCCAAGGATAGTGCATTTCTCTAGATTATTGTAGGGTAAGAGAGGGGCAAATGCATGTAGCCTTATCTGCTTGACAGGATAGGCTTTTTCCAATTCTCTAGAATATAAAAATAATGAATTTAAGTTCTCTATCTACTTCAAATGGTTACTGGTTGATTGAGATTGAGACAGAAGCTATCAAAGACAGAAAATCACGCAATATCAATTTGAAGGGTCAATCCATATATTTGCAAGTGCAAGCTTCCAATAGGAATAGTAATTCCATTTTTCCTGAAAAACCAATTACAGATAATTGAAAGTTATTTGGGAGTTATTTTAAGGGGTGACCTACAAAGATGTAGACCACTAGCTCATCCAAAATTGGCTAATCTGAAAGAGACCGACAGGGAGAACAAAAAATAGAATGAAAATCAGTGCATCTCTTTTCCAGAAAAACCCTAAGAATTATCTCTGTATTTGGGAGCTTAGGGGCTTGAATAAGTCTCGATAGATAGGCTTGAGATTGATGACATTATGAAGTGCCATAGCATAATATAGTAGTAGTGCAATTGCAAGAAGGTTTAGAGAAATTAAAAAAAAACAGTGAAAGTTAAGGATAATTTATAGAACATATATATTCAAGAATAGAATGTAAAATAAGAATTCTACCATATAGGGAAATTACTTCAAATCTACCATAAAGTAGCCTTCAATTGTAGAAACGACTTCTCATGATTGGGGAAAATACTTCAGGACATGCTAAATTGATAAGTATGTCTAGAAGGTTCAAGTTTTTCCAAGCCGTGTTCTAGATCGTTGTGGCCTAAAATTTTGTGATCATGTAGACCTCAAAGGTCTCATGAGCACAAAATAAACTCAGCCTCATCCCAACTTAATGGGGTCAGCTACATGGATCCAATAAATATAGGCAATGAAATAGGACCCAAAACCTCAGTCAATGGTAATCTTAAGAAGCCCTAAGGCTGCTTAAATTTCATCGATTTGATTTTTTCTTACTGAAACTATGGCCCCGTTTGGTATTGTTCCAAAAAAACGTTCCTACCATTTTTTCGTTCTATTGGAATGAAAAAACGCAAAAATCTATTTGGCAACCATATGATGTGTTTCAGTTTTTTTGAACCAAAAGTTGGAAAAAAAAAAACGATTTGAAAGTGGAAAGACGGAACGACAAATTGTCGTTCTGTCCGACAATTTCATTCCAAACTTGTTAAAAAAGGAACTTTCGTTCCCGATAATATACCCTCGCTTCCTTTCACCTCTCCCTTTCACCTTTGAGCATGCAGAGTTGGCGAAAAAAGAAGACCGATTACTGGAGAAGCAACTCGACCTTGAATCCTTGACACAGCAGGTACGATCACTTTCTTCTTCTTCTTTGTTCTTCACCTTCATTCTTCTTCTTCTTCTTTCCTCTTCTCTATTTCGCACAAACCTCAACATTTTTTGGGTTTTTTACAAATCAGAAGGTTCTTGCATCGTTCTTCTTAAGGGAGAACTCCACTGCTCATCTCTACTCGACTCTGCTCGTCGATCACGTCTTCTCAGATCTCATATGTGAAGACCAGATCTTTGCAAGTTTTCAACCTAGATCTCTGCTCGTCTTCACTCAACCAGGTACGCATACTCTTGGAGCCATTTGTGGGTTTTTGTTGATTGTGTTTTCTGTTGTTTCATGGTTGTCCCCGTTGGGAACCCGGCCATGTGGCGGTGATGACATGGCCAGTTTGGGTGACATGGATGGAAATGACAACATGGTAATGTCCAGTGTCACTGATGAGATAACAGAGCTGCTTGGTAAGCATGGAATGGTTTGATACATCCTTAGTATGTGGTGCGGGTTTCTGGGTCAAAACTGGCAAAATTGGCCTATTTACGCTCGGGGGAATTTTCGGCAATGAAAATGACATTTTTGGAAGATCATTTCTTCATGAAAAATATAGATTTATCTAGTCTAGTGCATCTAATTTTGTTGCATTCCGATACCGTATGTAGAAGTTACGACATTTGTGGCAGTCGAGGGTAGTTTCGGCATTGAAGATGAATTTTTTAAAGGAAGATCATTTCTCCATGTAACAATATGACAAAAATCGAATCTTTTCAATGGTTCTGATTTCATTGCGTTCTGATTCCGTATGAGAAAAATACGTCATTGGAAAGGTCTAAGGGCATTTTGGTCTTTTTATATGGATAAGTCAGATGATTGAGTCTTCTGGAAAGTCGTATAGCGTCCAGTTATGGTTCTAACACACTTCGTTTCATCTCGATCGAATATTGTATGAAAAAGTTATAAGTGTTTTCGTAAAGCCGGTTCGAAATCCAAACCGAAAATCCATCAGTTGCTCTCGGTGTTGGGTGGATTTTTTGGAATTTATTTTTGAAATTTGAAGGGCTTTTGTGTAATTTCAAGATTTTGAAGGTTAAGTTGCAGGGGGTCTTTAAGTACTGAAATATATGGAGGCAGGGGCTTGATTATAATAAAGATGAGTAAAGGGAAGTGAAATGAATGGTCAAGATTCGACCACGCAGGCTTGATGCCCATCCAAAGGTTGCTGAGATTTTTACGCTGATATGGATGAGATAGATGCTTACGCTTAGGATTTGATTGGTTAGGTGCATAATCCTTGATGCACTGGCGCTACACCTTATCATGGTATGTTGTGGTGTTTCGCACGTGCATAGAAGGTATAAAAAGGATTCCGATCTTAAGGATCTCATGAGATCTGATTAAAGCCATCATGAAAGATTCAGATCAACATCAACATCATGTTCAGAAAGCTCAACATCAACATCATCCACACCACCGTCCACTTCGAACGAGTATATGAAAATATATCAGGAAGGGACACTTAAAGGATTAGAGGACCAAATAAATAAGATGAAAGATATCCTCCATGCATTCAAGTCTTTAAACTTAGACAAAAAGTGAAAATTTGGGGAATTATGTAATAATTAACTTGGACAAGCATTGTTAATTCTATACTTTATTTGTCCTTTTGAAACAATTTTTTTTTTTTGTATGTGATACTTTATTGTCCCAAAGGATTAGTAATTTCTAAGCCTATTTTAATGTTATTTCTGTAATTATTGACTTAAAAAAAAATAAAAAATGAAACAAGCATAACCAAATGGCAGAACTGTCGGTTTTCTATTCTGAAATTGTTCCAGAAACAGATTCACCAAACAGCCTTAAATCGTTTAAAAACAGCGTTTTGACATAGAAATTGAAATTTCTATTTTTAACACGAAACGGAGTTTCTGGAACAGAAACGATACCAAACGGGCTCTATTAGCTAGAGAAACTGGGTATGAGAGCAAAAAGATGAGTCATTAAATGAAATTATTTATTCTGATTGTTAAGTACAAACTATTCCAGAGAAGCAACAATAATCTTAAGTAGTAGCTCCACAATTCTCAGGAGCAAAGAAGACTCTATTTCCCAACTCAAAATCAATGAAGAACCTGTGTTGCGTTTGCTGATGCGCTCCAATCAATGTTTCAGTGGCTGGTTTAATTGTAACACAAATATAATTTGTCCCCATTGAAAATATACCGGTGGGCTGCACAACAAGATCAGCTTCTCTGAAATGGAAAGTCATAGTTGGAAACCTATTAAAACTAGGTGGCTTTGGGAAACAAAGATCTAAATCAGGCAAATTGCTTGGTCTACCTCGACTACCATATGGTTGAATACCATACTGTGCAAAGTATCGAACAAAACTAGCTCTCACAAGTGCATAAATATTAGCAACTAGTGAAGTCATTGGAGCTCCTGTATCTATGGCGCAACCACCAGAGAGGGCTGATCTCTGTAGTCCAAGGCGAATTCCTGCAATGCTAATATCATGCAAGTCCACATAGTAGAGTGTTGGGTTAGATCCTCCCACCAATGGTGTAGACACAACTTGTGGTCCTACCATCCTTTCACCTCCAATATATAACTTTGAACTGGCATGTTCAGAGATAAATAAGCAATAAGAGAAGCGTTTTTTGGCTACTTGCTTCCATATGGGTTTTGTTCCATAGCCTCCAGGCCCTAAGCCCAAAATCCCAGCAACAGTACTCTGTGTTGGAAACCCATAGTTGGAGCTATGTAAGCCACAACCCAAGAATGAATTGCTATAAGAGACTATAGCTCCTCTAGATATATCAGAAGTGAAGGCTAAGGTCTCTCTTACAATGGTTCCCCTCGTTATGGGTCCACGGTTAATATCCCCATAGCGTACTTTGAATCCACAAGACTGTCCATGGCAATCCCGTTCTGGAGTTGGACAGTCTTTGTGACCACAAGGAATAGAACTATAACTCTGAGATCGTCTGTATGGGAAATTGGGTTGCAATAGGGGTAAGCAAGGATCACAACCTTCACATTGCACCCATGTCATGACGCTTCCAGTGTCCATTACCAAGGAATAAGTCTTAAACTTTGGGCCAGGAACTGGTGGAAATGAACCTATACCCACAATGGCTAGATAATAGGCACCATTAAATCCGACAAGTGCTCCTATGTCGTCAATTTCACTGCTACCGTTTTGGCTTCCTTGTCGTCTCATTGTTGTGGTTGGGAATAGATGCTGCATATGGGCTTCTGTGGCTTTAATAAGTAGATTAATCTTCTCCACATCTGTTACGTTCTTCCCTGGATAGAATGGTGAGTGGATAGAGAATGGGTGAATGAGGCTTAGAGTGATGGACTCAGGACTTTCATGAACAGCAACAGAATGTAGCAGTAATGAACTTGAGAGGAGAAAGATTAGAGATAACAAAGTCTCCATGAAAGCCATTTACGCTATAAAGTTAAACAAAGAATGGGATGTGAACACCAAGGCCAGAGGACATGAGATTTATAATTGAGAATTGCCCAAATATAGAACCTAATTAAATGTAGAATTGAAGGATCTGATAAGAAACGGCTGATGCTTTTGTCTTATGTTAATGAAGGGAAAATAAATGGAAAAGTTCCAATGTGATTTAAAAATGTGGCTGGTCCAAGGAAGATTTATAATTTGGAAGTAACTACCACAAATTGTCAGAGATTAAATGAATAGTTAACAACAACTGCCTAGCTCAATTGGTGAGTTGTGGTGTGTAAAAAACTCATGCTCACCAGGAGGTACCAAGTTCGAGCCTCTTGGCTATTACCTACTTCCCTCTCCACCTATAAAAGAAAAAAAAATTGAAAATTAATGATGGAAGATTTCACGTTTGCCCTCCTGATTTGGTTGTCAGCCACATTGCATTTTTTCATTAATGTTGGGGCTACTATTTTATCCTACGGATAAATTTATATTTATCTCCTTAAGCAGAGAAGATTGAGTAGTGTACTTATAACATCGAGGAAAATGGCTGGTAAATATGAGAAAAAGTTTAGGACTTTGTTTTCCTGGGTGAAGATAGAATCTCTTCAGCCATGGAATTTGATTCTAATTTAAATCGAAGAATGATATTTTGACCCATAAATATAGAGGTTGAGAATTAAGGAGTCCAATCATAACATCAAATCAGTGTGAGTGTAAAAATTTAGGCCAACAGTTTTTGAATGAGAATCAAGCATGAGTATTAAAATTTTGGTCAATTGCAATCTATCTTGATCTTTCCAATTGTTATGAAGTTTTTCACTTGTCTGTCTAACAGATATAGTCAGTCACTTTAACACAAATTCAAATGAGTGGAGTTGGAAGATTTTCAACTTACCTGCCTTGTTTCAGACATTGTTTCTAGGGGTTGGATTTATGTGAGTTAGGTTGATAACTTAGCTTGAAAGAAAACCGAGGTCAGGGAGGGCAATCCCAAGCCCAGTCCAACCTAATCAAGTATTGAGCTTCCACTTGCCTAGCCCATGTGCAACCCTAGAAAAATATACAGGCCCACATTTGGCCTTGATGAACCATGAAAGCTGGTCAATTCCATGCAGAGGTCTTCAAGAAGAAGCACTCTTGAGTCCTTTGACAGATTAATCGATTATTCTGATTGAGTCCAAACCTGACAAGAATAATGTGACCTACTGCAACCTTTGTTTACAGTCAAAGAAATGGAATCTCAAAGGATATTTTGAAAAGTATTAAAATTAGGTAGGATGGTATTTTCGAACCCAAAGGATCGAGAAGTGAATTATTCTATTTCCTCAGGGTGCAGCCACTTATTTGCAACTCGGGTAGTAGTCAAATTATTTCCTAATGAGACCTATTTATTAACACCTAATGAATTAAGATCCATTCAAAAAATGATCCATCACGTCAAATTAATGGCTGATTAAGAATCAATTAATCTATCCTACACCAAAACACAGATCAGAGATGGTTTAATTACTGTCATTTGGAATGTAAAACAAGCTATATATTAATTATCCTAAAATGCATGAATATACATACATATATTATCATAAGCATTACAAGATATTACATGCATTATCTTTAAGATTCGTTGGACAGAAGGTGAGGGTACTTCTTTTACCCAAAAAAAAAAAAGGGTGGCGTACTTCCATGTAAATGATATAAGATAACCCAAAATTCGATTGATGGTATGGTTCCGATTAGATTATGTGGAATTTCTTGATGAGGTACCATTGCTAAGAAAAGTAATCTTCCTTAAATCTCAAATGAATTTTCAGGCCCTAAGAACAAGAACAGCATTTCTGAGATGGAATGTGATGCTCGAAATGAAGGATTGAGGTCCGGACCCCATCACCATTATACTAGATATCTCATTATTTGGCATACATTGCATATCAAATCTGAGCCACAACCAAAGACTATGCTATTGATAGACTCTTTGCACCCCAGCATTATTGACCCCATACCCATTATACCAGCTATCTTGTTATTTGGTATATGTAAATTCAAGTTTGTCTTTCTATTGATTGAAATATAAGAATATATACATGATTGAAATATGAGAATATATACAAAGTGGGATAACCTTAGCCTATGGGCTATACATAGAGAGTTTGAATTACAATAGAATATTGCTACGAATAGAATCTTAAAGATGTAAGGCAACCGAGACTTGCAATATTGAGTACCAATAATGTTGGAAACTCAATATCACATCTGATATAGGGATCGGTTATGTGAGGTGGTTGATCGGATATGCACTTGAGCTGGACGATTGGATATACATCAATATCGGAGAGTCGGGTGCACGGATCTTTAACTTATCAGACGTAAACTGAAACAGTGAATTAGAGAGCAGCTTAGTCAGAATGTTCACAATCTGATCAGTGGTGGAGATAAAACTGCACGGATAATTGTTTCTTAGAAACATGATCATGAACGAAGTGGAAATCAATTTCCATATGCTTGGATCGTGGATGAAAAATGGAATTGACAGATAAATACGTAGCCTCTATATTGTCACACCAAAGCACATGAGGTGTAGTGAGAGGGAGGCCAATCTCACAAAACAAAGCCTCAATCTAGATAAGAATATAAATTGTGGGAACACCTATGAAAGATAAAGAGCGGGATCACTCTGTGAAGCATGAAATCTCAAATGTATAAGGAACTGAGACAAGCGATGGAACCATGCCCTATGTGGCTGTTTGAGGCCATAATTAAAGAGA
>NC_056570.1:27249738-27320290 GCF_013358625.1 Macadamia integrifolia | reverse complement strand
ATGCATTTGATCAATTAAATTGTGATGTCAAACTCGTAGTGCCAGTATCTCTTGGGAATAGATCCATGGGCAAGCAAAGTCAAGCCATTGTAAAGGAGGAATTCTTTCACCAACGACCATCGTTGTGCTTAGATGGGTTTTATGGATCACTATTTACAGATTAGCAAATTGAATTTCGGACCTTCAGAATATAAAGGGTAGTAATGATGACCTTAAATTTAAGAGTGAACACTTAGACCATGATAAGCAAAAATTTTCCTTAATTTGATCCTCGGTTATTGAAACTATGGGCTAGAGAAATTGGGTCTGAAACTAGTTAAATGGAATTAATTATTTTGATTTCTGAGTACAAGCTCTTTCAGAAAAGACAGAAATAATCTTAAACAGGGGCTCCACAATTCTCCGGAGCAAAGAAGAGAGTTCCTGTATTTCCCAACTCCAAATCAAAGGAGAACTTGTGTTGCGTTTGCTGATAAGCTCCAATCAGTGTAACATCTCCTGATCTAAGTGTAACACAAATATAATTTGACCCTACTGAAAATACACCAGTGGGCTGCACAACTAGATCAGCTCTTTTGAAATGGAATGTCATAGTTGGAAACCTAAAACCTTGCGGCGGCCTTGGGAAACAGAGATCAAACATGGGCAGACCACTTGGTCTACTTCCACTACCATATAGTTGCAAACCAAACTGTGCAAAGTACCGAATAAAAACAATTCTCACAATGGAATAAGCTTTAGCAACTATTGAAGTAAACGGAACTCCTGTATCTATAACGCAACCGCCAAAGCGGAAAAATCCCCATAGTTTAAGACGAATACCTGCAATGCTGATATCTGATCCTCTAAGCAATGGTGTAGACATGACTTGTGGTTGTGCCAACCTTGCACCTTCTCCAATATGTAACTTTGAACTGGTTTGTTCAGAGGTAAATAGGCAATAAGAGAACCTTTTTTGGTCTACTTGCCTCCATATGGGAGGAGTTCCACGGCCTCCAGGCCCTAAATCCAAAAGACCAGCAATTTTATTCGGTTGTCGAAAGCGATAGTTGTTATTCTGTAAGCCACAAGCCAAGAATAAATTGTTATAAGCCATAGATCCAGATATATCAGAAGAGAAGGTTAAGGTCTCTCTTGCAATGGTTCCCCTTGTTAAGGGACCATCGTTACCACTGTAGCGTGCTATGAATCCACATGAACCTCCATAGCAATCCTCTCTTGGAGTTGGACAGTCTCGGTGACCACAAGGAATAGACCTGTAACTTTGAGATCTTGAGAATGGGAAATTGGGTATTTGTATAAGGGGAAAGCAAGGATTGCAACCTTCACATTGGACCCAAGTAATGTGACTTCCAGTGTCCATGATCAAGTAATAAGTAAGCCACTTTGGTCCAGGAACAGGTGGAAATGAACCGATACCCACCTTGGCTACATAGTAGGCACCGGAATATTCCAGTACTGTTGCCGCTATGTCGTCAACCTCGCTGCTACCATTCCAATACTTTCCTTGACTTCTTGTTGTCATTGGGAATAGATGACGCATACGGTCTACTGTGGCTTGAATAAGTAGATTAGTCTTTTCCACATCTGTTACATTCTTCCCTGGATAGAATGGTGAGTGGACAGAGAATGGGTGAATGAGGCTTAGAGTGATGGATTCGAGACCTTCATGAGTAGCAATGGAATGTAGTAGCAACAAACTTGAGAGGAGATAAACTACAAAAAACAAAGTCTTCATGAAAGCCATTTAAGCTATATAGCTAACAAAGAATGGAATGTAAACACCAAGGCCAGAGGACATGAGATTTATAATTGATAATTATCCAAATATATAACCTAATTAAGTGTAGAATTGAAAGATGTGATAAGAAACAACTGACACTTTTGTCTTATGTTAATGAAGGGGAAATAAATGGAAAGGTTTTAATGTGAATTAAAAACCCAACTGGTCCAAGGAAGATTTATAATTTGGAAGTAACTGCCACAACTCGTCAGAGAGAAAATGAATTATGGTTTCAATCCTCCTAAATCATAAGAAAGAGAAACATGACTTCAGTTGATAACTTCTGTGATTTGGATAGGACACATCCATTTATCCTTTTCTTGATCAGAAGGTAAGTTTATTAATAGTTGCAACATACTCCATGGGTAAGACATTATATTTAATTTTTTATTTTTCTTTTCTTTTTTCCTGAATAAAATCCAAAAAAAAAAAAAAAAGAAAAAAAAGGGAAAATCCAACTATTTTGATTGATGAAGTCACTAACTTCAATCGTTGTCAAATTAGGGGAACCTTATTGCAAAGAAAACCCTTCTATTCGGGGGATCTAAGGGTCATTCTAGAACCTATTATCTTCATTAGGGGTGTAAGATTGGCCTTAACGGATCTGAACCCAATGTGAGTCCAAACAGGGCATGACTAAGAATTCTGGCCTTGAGGACTGGTTAGGGTGAATTTTTTTTTGGCCCTGAATTATGGTTGGGTCAGGCTAGGGTTGAGGTCTAAAGCTGAACCTGGCCTAGCCCAGTTCAACCCTATTTTAAATTATATAGTGATATGTGTATATAAATATATATATATATATATATAGTGATATGTGAGGAGCAACAATGCTCCTCAACACCTTTCTTTCTAAATACCAGTGCTTCTCGGGACAGAAAATAAATTTAGAAAAAAGCAAGTTATTCCTAGGATTAGTTGCTACTCATAGGAAGCAGAGCATTGTTGAAGAGCTTGGTATTCCCATTTGTAATTTCCCCACCCGCTATTTGGGTGTTGAAATTTTTAAGGGAAGGATAAAGAAGGAGTCTCTTCTCCCTATTATAGACAGAGTTAAAGGTCGGCTGGCTGGGTGGAAAGGAAAAATCATGTCGATGGCTGGAAGAGTAGAATTGGTCCGCTCTGTCATTTTGGGAATGATGAATCATAGCTCTGCTGTCTATTGGTGGCCATCAACCCTTATTGCTATCATGGAAAGGTGGATGAAGAACTTCATCTGGACTGGTGAGGTTGATTCTGCAAAAAATATCACAGTCCGATGGGATGTGTGTTGTAGGCCCAAGGATGAAGGAGGGTTGGGGTTGCGTAGGCTCAGAGACATAAATAAAGCAATGCTATGCAATATGGTCTGGAGGGTAAGACATGAGAAATCTACAGCCTGCAACTTCCTAAGGGCCAGACTTCTTAGGAGTGATGGATCTTTCAAATCAAGCCATAAGTCCTCCTCTATTTGGCTAGGATTTAGAAAGATGTGGGATTTTATGTCCTCAAAAGAAGCTTGGCTGATCGGAAATGGCGAAAATATAAAATTCTGGACTGATAACTGGTTTGAAAATAAATCCATCCTGGGAATGGTCGATCTCGAGGATGGTCCTGGTTCCCCCTTCAAGGGCAAGGTTAGTGACTTTATTGAAAATCACCATTGGAAATTGCCTAATGTCAGATCACCCTTATTGCAAAGCATATTTGAGAAGATCTGAGATATCAAAATTCCTTCGTATGCCTGTGAGGACATGTGCTTATGGAGTTTGTCTTCTGATGGAAGTTTTAGCTCTAACTCTGCCTGGGAGGACATCAGGAGCACAAATCCTAAAGTTCCATGGGCTACTCTGATCTGGAATAAAAAATTACAGCCAAGAGAGTCCATTTTTGGGTGGAGAATGGCGCATGGAAAACTACCAACGGATGAAGCCGTTCAAAAAAGGGGCATTGTTTTGGTGTCAAGATGCAGCTTGTGTGGTGTAGAGGCTGAGTCTATGGATCACATTTTCCTTCAATGCTCCTTCGCAGAGGAATTATGGCTGTTCTTCAGTGGCTGCTTCAATGTGGTTTGGAAGAAATTGGACTCCATGGCTGATTTTCTCCAATGGTGGAAAAGGAAGCTTAATATTGTTTGCTGCAAAGAGGCATGGGCTCTGGGGTTAATTAATGTGGCTGACCACATTTGGCGTTAAAGAAATAATAGAAGGCACGAAGGCAAGATGAGGCAAATAAACTTCATCAAGAAAATGAATCTTGAGGATATTAAATCCTCCAAGCCTAGCACCAAAGGAGAGGTGAAAACTGCCGCTGCTGTCATTTGCTACAGAAAGCTTGGCTTATTGATTCAGAATAAGTCAACTCTGCCCATCTTAGAGGTCTATTGGTGCAGGGCTCAGGTAAACTGGATCAAACTGAACTTTGATGGAAGCTCTATGGGCAATCCTGGTCAAGTAGGAGCTGGTGGGCTCTTTCGTAATCATATGGGAGCTGTTCTAGACTCCTATAAAAATTTTATGGGGGTCTCAAAGGTTTTCCAAGCGGAGGTGGAAGGGCTAATGGTGGGTCTAATGCGTGCTCGAGAAATGGGAATTACTCGCTTGTGGGTGGAGACGGATTCCAGTGCAGTTGCGATATCCTTTCAGAAAAAGAAAATCCCATGGTTTGCCATTCAGAGATGGATCTTCCTTCAACCTTTCTTGGAGGAAATCAAAACAACTTCAGGGAGGCAAACTTGATTGCTGATTATCTACCTAAAGATGCAGCAAAGACAGGGATCTCAGACACTAATATCATTTTTCCTGATCATATAAAAGATCTGATCAGAAGAGATGCTGAAGGCCACCCGAATTTTAGATTTTGTTCGTTCGCTTCCTTTTCCCTGCTGATGGAAATGCCGAAGGTGGGGGCTGGGATTGCGATGCTCGCTTGAGTTTCATTTTTTCTTGGTTGATTGTATTTCATCCTATTTTTCTCTTTAATATAATGCATCTTTAGCGAAATATATATATAACATAAGCAACCCTCGGTCTGTGCACAAATAATATAACATTAAGAAAACATTAATAGATATTTAATATTTATTACTCTCCTACTGTAATCATGTGTGCGATCTGTTGCTCCATTTTGAGATTTTAGGTAGGTAATACACTCAAAGAAAAACTCAGAATAGAGAGGGAGAGGAATATGGTCAGGGCCAATTAAGGTCAGCCCGGCCTGGCCCTGAGCGTGGGGTCAGGGTCAGAAATCTCTGGCCCTGAATCAGGGCTAGGCCAGGATTAGGCCCAACTAAGGGGACTTAGGGTTGGGTTGGGGTTTTAAAAAACCCAGCCCAATCTGATCCTGTTGCACCTCTAATCTTCATCACTGCCAACTTTAATATACACCATTTTCTTAAAAATGGGAGTAACTTTAACCAAACTACGCAATACCCAAGTACTTTTTTTTTTAATACAAATTCATAAAAGACAGACCTTGAGTTAAAATATTTGGCCCGTAAGAATGAGGCCAAAGGCAATTGTCACTATTTAGTAACCTCCAAGCCAACTTAACTAGTGAATCCAATGCCTAGCAAATTGGTTTATAGCTTTGCTTGAAGAGTATGCCCTAAGAGGTCAAAGGATCAAATCCTGTCACATGGGTGTGTGAGTTAAATTTAGTATGCCCCCCCTTCTCCCTATCGTTCCTCCTTTCTCCTAAAAGGCATGAATAGACACACATATTAGGCCAAATAGAAAATACGTTGATCTGCAATGCTTGACATACAACACAAGTCCAAGTAGTAAGTACCTACAATAGGTCCTTGCAAAAATGGGTTAGTTTTTACTACTCGGCTTTGTGGATTTATTTTTGTTACCTCCAGATATTCGGATCAGACGGCGAGCATTGGCTTTAGATTGATGAAGTTACCCAGTAATTCTCTCTTCCCTTGAAAGCTTGATTACATGGATAGAGAGGGGACTCGACTAAATCTCTGTGGATAAGCTTGAGACTTAGGCCACCAGATTGTACGAAAGTAAACTGTGGAGTAACCCAACTGAGAGAAGGTTTAGAAAGAATATGCACACCTTCCTTGCCATTAGGTGCACTTTCTGGTGCGGAAGAATGGACTGGTATATTGTTGACAATGAGTGAAGTCTTAAGGAAAATTTATAGTTAATAAGAATGGAAAAAGTTTTCCATCACCTACAGTGGTGAAGAAATCTACGGTAGAAAATAACCTATTATATGAAGTCAGTCGTGCGCCTTGAGGGTAGGGAAAAAAATCCTCTCCAATGTGCTGTGCGTCCAACACCCCCATCCCATGCCTGATAGGACTTGGGGGTGAGCGTAATGTGTTGGGTTGCATGTAAAGGTCCTCCCAGCCTTCGGATGGGGTTTGGAGAGGAGTCGGATCCAAGAAGGTGGAGAATAAGGAAACTTATCCCTATATATATATATATATATATTTTTCATAATGTTGTATGGGATAAATTTCTCTAGGGGGGGAGGCAGGCTTCGCTACAATCTGTCAATTAATGCTGTTCAATATTATAGGTTTGATTAGCTTATTACGAATTATTGTGAAAAATATTGATGGGAGCTTCACATGTGAAGTGGATAAATTTTCGTCCAACAGAACTGTTTCATGTGATTTAAAAATTAGAACTATTTCATTTTCTTTCCCTTTTTTATCGAATCAATCAAGTGAGCTGATTTTAGTCCTCATCTGGTTTCTTGGCTGCCACAACCTCCTGAATTTCTGAAAATTAATGTAGATGGAGCCAGCAAGGGAAATCCAGGTCCAGCAGCAATTAGCGGTATTGGCAGAAATTCAGATGCTTTAAGGGTTGGAGGCTTCTCCCTTGGCATTGGTGAGGCACACGCGGTTGTTGCTGAAGGCCTTAGCTGTGTGTTTTGCTCTTCTTTGGGCAGTCAACAATACCCTTCAATCTGTAATGGTGGAAAGCGATAACTTGCTTATTGTCAACTTGCTCCAACGGCGATCCGGATCATGCCCCTGGCGCATCTTCAACATTAACAACGATTGCCACTCAATTTCTCAAAGGTTACAGTCCGTTCTCTACTGTCACACCTTGCGGGAAGGCAACGCCGCTGCGGATCTCCTTGCTTCCAATGCGGCCTCTCAACAATCCCCTTTGTTTCTGTTGTTCACCCCTCCCCCTGTTCTGGCATCCATTCTGTTCGCTGACTGTATGGGAACGTTGTTCCCCGCAGAGATGAGAAAGCATGTATGTTTCACATTGCATTGCTTTGAAATGAGAAAGATGCCATGTTTATTAAAAAGAAGTGAAAATGTCATGTTATGTACATTATCAAGAACTACTCTTGCATCCATGCCAAACAAGCTGAGAAGAAAAACACGTAAAAAAAAAATAAAAAAAAAAAAAAGAAAAAAAAATGAAAAAAATAAAAAAATTGTACTTCCAAAATACTACTAAGGCATGCCACATCTTACATAAAGAATTCTTCTCCTTCAAAGAATCAATTGTAGAAGATCTTGATGGCACAATACAACCACTGCACAAGGACATGGGAATAAGGATCAATAGGTTAAATTTCATACTAAATAGTTTGTCTATTACCCAAGACAGACTTACCTAAATTGCACATAATTCACACTGATTTCATTGCTAGATAGCACATGCATCTCATGGTTTGGTTTATCTGAGCCTTATATGTTAAGTGTGAAGTTAAAGTTTCTAGAATCCCATATCTGATATGTACCATCAGCTAATGACCTGAAAAAAAAAAAAAATGAAAAAGAGAAAAAAGAACGAGTTTAGAATACATAACAAATGTTGCAGCTTGATAGCACATTCATCTCATGGATTAGTACTTGTTCTTAATAAGATCAACGGTGAATACGCCGAGATGTGGCTGACCCCACCAATTCTGAGCTTGATGAAAGGAGTGTGTGACACCACATGAATGATTCCAGGAAATAAAGATAAAATAAAATAAACATGGATAGTCTAATAACAACCTAAAGGAGAAAAAGTAGAAAAGCAAACCAAGAGATGGAACTCCCGGCGTAAATCATATTTCCTTTCTTGTGAAAGATTTACAATCGAATCAAAAGTTTCAACCAAACCCCTGAAAGAGTAATCTTTTATTGAATCAAATCAAAAGTTTTTAAGAAAAAATCTGATTTTTATTTTTCAATTAGAAACCTACAAACCGCCACAAAGACAGACAGGGAGCGAGCGAGAAAGAGAATTTTTTTTTTTTTTAGTTTAATTCACTTGGTGATGGCATAAATAGCATATACGATTCTGGGGATGTATCCGAATAACATCAGCAGGAAACACATCCAGAACTCCACCTACAGGAACAGGAAAGAACATCACCGATCCCCATATATTATTATTATTATTCATCTTTGTGAATCCTCAATTAATAACTTCTCAACTGGGGTTTGATGAAATCGGCCAGAGAAGAACTACTGCAAGCTATCCACGCACTTGAATATATATATATATATATATATATATATAATTTGAGGATCTCTGTGAATGTGAATGAGAGTGAATCAGAGTGGTGACTTTAAGAGAGAAGTAAATATGGGTGTTACAAGTGGGGAGGGGGAGAATTTCTCTCCTCCACGTTTAGGGAAGAGAGTGAGAGTGAGAGTGAGAGAGAGAGAGAGAGATAATTATGGAGAGAATTTTTTTTTTAAATAATTATGGAGAGATGTTAAATGGGGGAGAATTTCTCTCCTCCACGATTAGGGAAGAGAGAGTGTGTTAGAGAGAGAGAGATTGAGAGAGATAATTATGGAGAATTTTTTTTTTAAATAATTATGGAGATATATTAAATGGGGGAGAATTTCTCTCCTCCACCCCATTAGGGAATAGAGTGTGTGATAGAGATATTGAGACAGATAATTATGGATAGATTTTTTTTTTTAAATTATTATGGACAGATGTTACATGGGGATATTATAGAGATATGTTAAATGGGGGAGGATTTTTCTCCTCCACGTTTAGGGAAGAGAGAGTGAGTGGGGAAGAAGAAGCGGAAGAAACCCACTTTCTCTAATGGGGTCATCCACATTAATTTTTTTTTCAATATATATAATATAAATCAGTCTCCCATTCTGTACGTTTCTTATTATATGTTGCGTGAACTCTAATGCTTCCATATCCAATCCATGCTCTCTCTCTCTCTCTCTCTCTCTCTCTCTCTCATGGCAGCCTATTCATCATGTATGCATACTAAGACTCCATTTGTTTTGTTCTAAAAAAATGTTTTTGGAGTGTTTTCATTCTATTGGAACGAAAAAATGAAATAAAGTGTTTGGTGCGCTTATGGTTTGTTTCTGTTTTTTTGGAACAAAAAGAGAAAAAAAACTGAAAAAAATGAGATTGGACTTCCGTCTTCCCAGTTTCATTCCATTTTACAAAACAAGGAACTATCGTTCACGATAAAAATTTGAAATTTTGAAACACCATTTTTTCTTTTAAAAACGGCATTTTGACACAAACTGAAATTTTCGTTTTTGACACGAAACGTCATTTTTGGAATAGAAACAATACCAAACAGAGCCTTACTGTTTTTTGGATAATTGTGGAAGAATCACTGATATGTAAAACATTAAGAGAAATGAAAGTGCGAAAAACTGTGATTCATGGCTCAAAGAAAAACAAGTGTGCAAAAGAAGTCTTCCTTCGAGGCCTCTACCACTACAAGAGAACTTCCAATTACTTGTTCTGCTTCATCTTAATAAATCCTCATTTATTAGAGAAAGGGACAGGAAAGGGAAAATGAGAATGAGTTTGTCAAATAGACGCTATATTGCTGGTAGTACCTATTAGTCATAGTGTGCAAAAGAATAATTGAAGAACCAGAACCAGGAAACACAACACTCTAAAATTATTTGGATTGAAAGATATGTTTTAATCACCACAACAAAAAGGTGAGAAAAATTATAAAAAAGGAGAATAATAAGCACACATTTGACCATCTCAGTAATTTCCTTTCATTGAGCTTGAAGTTTGGTGGTACCATGCTAAAGAAGGTGAAAAGAAGAGAGCTGTATCTAAAAACTGCTAAATAAGATTAAAATGCTGAGGTACTTTTCGAATGCCTAACATTTCTTCATAGAAGTCCACTAAGGAAGTGGAGGGAACTCAATGCAAAAGCAATGTAAATCTTTATCTCTTTCATTGAATTATTTTCAAGAGTTTAATTAGTAGGGTATACTACTTTCCTACATGGAGATTAATGTTATGCATGTACGAAATGAAAGAAAAATACTTTAGGATAATTGCAAATGAATCAAAGATGGGGAGGTTTAAACCTAAAATACCTACCCAAAAAAGAAAAAAAAAAAAAAGAGTTTAATAAGACAGTTCTGTCTATGTGAAGTAGATCATCATTGAAGCATGGTGTCACGGGGGGAAAGGGTAAGGTTGTACTGGTCTATAGGCTAGAGATATGTGCCCTGTTCATACCCTCTTGATCCCTAACCAATCCATAAGATATGATTGCTTTATCAAAGAGATAGATTCATTTATTTGTGCTTATATAAAAATATACAAGTACAATGTATGTTGAATGAGTAACCGATCATGATAATATTTTACTGGTAGTTCACTACAACTTATCTAGAATGATTTGGGATGTATTATATCCTAGTCTATCTAATTCCATCTCTAGCAAGAAGCATCCCCCAACCAAAAGTAGAGAAAGAAAAGAGACTTTTGATATTCACAGCAAGAAGTTGGATTGAACATAAGTTGTCAATGTGGCACTGAAACTCCAAGGGATTAGTGTAGTTGGCTTGGAGGGGACACGGTACTCCATCTCAGGAGGCGAGATCCCATGATCAAATCTTTGCCGCTGTGCAATACCCCGTCCCAAGATTTATTAATAAAATATATTTTGTGGTGGATCTTATAGGGTCGACACCAAAATTTCTCCCTTTCGATGGCTTTGCGGGATTTTATGAGGTGTGGATAATATAGGTAATTGAAAATTACCGTTATGTATTCAATTTAAGTTTTGTATAATAGTGTGTGTACATTATAAAATTGTCATATGCCTATATCATTAATGGATAAAATGTCCCAATGGCTGTATGATTCCTTATGAAAGCTAAGGTTGTGGGATCAAGTCCCCTTAAGTGCTTTCCACCTATTCTTTTACTTTACAAGTTAGTGGTGGGTCCCACATGTTACTTTCAAGCCAAGCTGAGGGTAAAATAGTAAATCCACATGATGGGTGACCACTTGATGAGATGACAAGTTTAATCCATACATTGGCTCTAGGAGAGGTGGTCAAGGGGTAGGAATGTAATTTCACAATTTTCAATCCCATTGGTGTAAATAGTTGGACATAGTGAGGGTAAAATGGATAATTCGTATTAAATATACTATTCAAGGGTACCATAAATAGTGACATGGTAGTAGACACTAGACATGCAATGAATCCTATTGGTGATGAAATAGGTGGATAGCGATATTATGATGATTTCACACATATGGGGTGAATTGCATTATTATAAAAGTTAAAGAGTTTAAAATGAATAAATATAAGTATGAGGGTACCATCAAAATATAGGTGTCATTACTTAAATGCCATGCAAGTGATGAGTCAAGGCGTAATTTAGACAATTTAGAAATCCTAAATTTAGGCAATGATATATTGGGAGGATAAACTGGTGAGTTTTTCTTTCTCATTCTCTACTTCTATTATGTGAAGAGAAAGAGAAGGAGAAAAAGGGAAGATGTTGAAGAGAAAGAGCTCATGAAATGAAGAGGAGAAGAATAACGGATGGAGAAAAATGAGGTTCTACAACAACTCAAGCTTGAATCTAAAGAGGGAGAAGGAGATTTGAGGGAAAATAAAGCTTATTTCTGAAAAATATCTAAGAGATTGGGAGGTCTTGTTTAGTTTAAGCTTCTAAATACTTGAGTACAAGATTTCAGAATTTCAGGTTAGTGTACTAACTTACATACTCTTATTCAAGAAATACTTGTGAGATTTGAGTGTGAGATGAACTTAAGAAGAATTATTCATGTAGGTTACAGAATGCATGTGAATGAACTCAAGGATTTGAGTCAAAATTTGGAAATTTTGAATCCTAAAACTCCACTTCAGATTTGGATTTACTGTCTTGGCAGACAGACCTTTGTTTAATAAAAATATCATAACTTTTTCATATTAACTCGGTTGTGTGATGGATGCATATATGTATTATTTACTATACTGATGTGATAAATATCATGATGATAGCCATTAAGACTATTTGTTCATTTACGATGGAATGTTTGCATCTGAAGTACAAATTGGGATATTGCGATTGAGGTTATTATTATGAGATAAATGAATATTTGCAGTGATACATTATATACATGAAACAAGAAATATAATTGCGACTATATTGTGAAATGATGTACAAATATATGTTATGGTTCTTTGTGTATTGAGAATGAGGTTAGGTTACGTACCTCGCCTAGTAGGGGAAGAAAAGGTGAGTGCATAGTGTCAAGATTGTTCGCACAATATGATGGATCATTGTAGGATCACTATTATTATGACAATGATATTACTTGCTTGATATACACATGTGGGAGGGTATAAATATGGATATTATAATATTTATTATTGTGTGTGCCTGTGTGTGTATATCTAGGGAGGTTTCTCTCACTGAGCTATCGAGCTTACCCCATCATTATATATCTTTTTCTACAGATGAAGATCAATGCTATAAGACCGGAAAGAAACCAGCCATATGGATGAATATTTCATTTGTTAGCTAATAAGTGTAAATTTTCTTGTAATTAATGGATATGTTGTATTTCTCAATAGAAATGTACAATTTTAAGGGATTTGAATTATAAGTATTGCCACCAAGGGAAGATCCTGACAATTTGATGTAATGGAACTTTGTAATATTAATAAACATTTAATCCTTATGGAGGATATTATGAGTAAGATTTTTGATGAGTTGTCATATTTTTTTTGATCATTTGATTATCACTCGTGAGGGAGTGACCATACCCTTACCTCGGATTTGGGGTCGCTACACGTTGCACCTAACTTCTTAGGGCCACCGCACAAGAGTTTCCATCTCGGATTGATTCGGTCTTGTGTAACCGGTATCATAGTGACCCCAGAGATTAGTTGGGTCAAAGATCTGGACACCCTGGGTATTAAAATATATATATATATATATATATGACAGTGAAACATTAAATGAACTCACCACCCTCAATTTAGAAATATAAATGAAGGCTTGTCTGCTTACTAGGAAAATTGGTGAAAGCAAATTATCTTCGATTGGAATGTGGCATTTTGGGAATATAGTGTCTGAAAAGTGAGTTTTCAAAAGGCAGTTCCTATCACCTTCAACCATTAATTTTCTCTGCAATTTTGATAAATGAAAAGAATGACAAAGGAATATCCAATTTCAATCTGATTTTTAGAAAGCCACCTATCTTAAGAGATCTTTTGATGGTGGGAGAGGGAGTTCACCTTTTGGAAGGACAGTTTTCTGGTTCGCTTGAGGGTGAGAGAGAGTTTCGATCGCAAAGAGAAAATAGGTCGTAGACTTTCACTTTTGGAAAAGAAAAAAAAAAAGAAAATAGGAGAGATAGAGAGGGGACGTGAGATATTAGAACAATAAAGGAATTAAATTTAGAGAGTGTTTAAGTAAAATAAAAATATAAAAGATACCAGCAATTTTAAAAAATAATAAAAAGGATGGAGAAAAAGGATTGTAAAGAGGAAAGGGAAAAATTGTCGAGTGAAAGATTTGCCACTTCGTGCTTTTATATTTTTTTTTCTTTAGAAGGTCAGATTGTATTAAAATATAAGGAAAAGTAGAAAAGAAATATAATGCAAGAGCCTGAAGTGAGTCTCCACCTTTGGCATTGCCATCAACAGAGACTCACACCCGCTATCTCAAAAATCTAAAGCAAGTACGGCCTGCTTCGTCAATAGCTAATTCATGCCTGATGCGAAGAGATAGAGAAACATCATCAAAAGATGTCCCAGTTTTAGCAGTTTCCTTAGCCAGAAAATCCGCAACAGGGTTGGCTTCTCTGTAACAGTGGGATATCTTCCACACAATAGCATTTAAGTAGCTAAGAATATGGTTCCACACCTGAAGAGCAAACCATGGAATAAGCCTATGGTGAAAGAAGGAAACTACCACAGAAGAGTCAGACTCAATCCACAACTGCTGAAAGCCCTTGGCACGAGCGAGCTTAATCCCTTTCAAAATACTCCATATCTTTGCTGAGAAGCTATTCGAAATTCCGAAGAAAATCTGATAGCTGATCAACATTTTTCCATCGTGATCCCTAAGGATACCACCACCTCCAGCGTGACCCGGATTACCGAGTGTGCAGCCATCAGAGCTAAGTTTCACCCAAGAGCTTATATATAATAGTATGATATATATATACATACATACATGCATGCATGCATACATACATAGATACATACATACATATGTGACCCCATTCTCTCCCCCTATAGTCTAGCCAAATGGGCACATTTCCATTAACTGTGACCTGAGGAAAACTTGATCCTATATAAATTTATTTATCTAATGATACATGTTATGTACAGAAATGTTAATATGTGTTATTGTGCTCCTTCTATAATAAACAAATGTGATATACTATCTCTAAATGAGTACAGAATCATGCCTCCTCTATATTGTCAATGTATATAAGGACCTAGTCATTGGATTTTGGTTGATCACAATAGGATATTGTAGACATCTAATTTTATCACCCAGGGCATTGATGATTTCGGAGACTCTTTTTGAAGAGGATTTGGTACCTTCTAAAATAACTCGTAACTCTTTCCAACTTAGGCCAACCGTACCTAAGCCTATGGTACTCCAACTAGATCACCCACAACAGTCCCTAGAAATTTGAACCCAAATTTGATGGCTTTCTCGATCATTTTTTAGTGGCTATAGAGATTCTTTTTCACCACTCATGCATCAAAACTCTTACTTTCCAAGAAATATTAAATTCTACTATTAGATTTTATGTTTGCCAAATATTGGGCTTGTCTTGGCCCAGTCTCATGGCCCAGTCTTAAGACCCTAACCTAAACTTGGACGATATCGAATTACACACACCAAATAGATGAGCATGTACTATTTAACATACCCTAGGCGCACTAGTTAATGGGGCCTGATCTAGTCCCTACAAACATGATGAAAACCAAAACCTCAGTCAATGGAAATTTTGAGAAGCCATGTGGCTACTCAAAATTTCCTCAATTTGATCTTTGGTTATTAAAACAATGAGCCAGAGAAATTGGCTATGAAACTAAAAAGATGAGTCATTAAACGGAAACTTTTATTTTGATTGCTGAGTACAAACTATTTCAGAAAAGACAAAAATAATATCAAGTAGGGGCTCCACAATTGTTCGGAGCAAAGAAGAGAGTTCCTCTATTTCCAATCTCCAAATCAAAGGAGAACTCATGTTGGGTTTGCTGATAAGCTCCAAGCATTGTTTTTTTGTCGCTTGATTTAAGTGCAACACAAATAAAATTTGCCCCTACTACAAAAACACTAGTAGGCTGCACAACAAGATCAGCTCCTCTGAAATGGAATGTCATAGTTGGAAACCTAAAACCAGGCGGCGTCCTAGGGAAACAGAGATCAAATCTAGGCAGATCGCTTGGTCTACTTCCATTACCGTATGGTTGCATACCAAACTGTGCGAAATACTGAATAAAACCATTTCTCACCATGGCATAAGCATTAGGAAGTAGTGAACTATACGGAGCTCCTGTATCTATGATGCAACCACCGGCGTATAATCCTTGTATCCTAAGGCGAGTCCCTGCAATGCCAATATCTTTCAATCCCACATAGTAGAGTGAAGGGTTAGCTCCTTTCACCAATGGTGTAGACACAACTTGTGGTCCTACCATCCTTGCACCTTCTCCAATATGTAACCGAGAACTGGTTTGCTCAGAGGCAGCTAAGCAATAAGAGAAGCGTTTTTTTAGTACTTGGCTCCATATCGGAGAAGTTCCAGGGCCTCCAGGCCCTAATCCCAATACTCCAGCAATTTTATTCGGTTGTGGAAAGCGAATGTTTTGATTCTCTAAGCCACATGCCAAGAATATGTTGTCATGCAATTCTGTATCTCCCAATCTATCAGAAGAGAAGGTTAAGGTCTCTTTTGCGATGGTTTCCCTTGTCGAAGGCCCAACGGAACTACCGTATCTTGCTTTGAATCCACAGGATGATCCATAGCAAGCTTCTCTTGGAGTCGGACACTCTTGGTGACCACATGGAATGGACCTATAACTTTGAGATCTTTGAAATGGGAAATTGGGTGTCTGTATTAGGGAAAAGCATGGATTGCAACCTTCACATTGAACCCAAGTAGTGTGGCTTCCAGTATCCATAAGCAAGTAATAAGGAAGACCCTTTCTTGTGGGAAATGTACCGATACCCACCTCGGCTACATAGTAAGTACCTGTATATTCCACTATTGCGACTATTTCATCAACCTCGCTGCTACCATTCCTGTAGTTTCCTTAATTCAATGTTGTGGTTGGGAATAGATGATCCATACGGGCTGCTGTGGCTTGAATAAGAAGATTAAACTTCTGCACTTCTGTTATGTTCTTCCCTAGATAAAATGGTGAGTGGACAGAGAATGGGTGAATGAGGTTTATAGTGATGGACTGGGGACTTTCATGAATAGCAGCAGAATGTAGTAACAATGCACTTGAGAGGAAATAGATCAGAGATAACAAAGTCTCCATGAAAGCCATTTAACCTAACAAAGAATGGAATGTGACTACGGGACATGAGATATATAGTTGAGAATTGTCCAAACATAGAACAAATTAAATGTATAACTGAAGATATGATAACAAACCACTAACGATTTTGTTTTATGTTAATGAATTGAAATAATGAAAGATTTTAATGTGAAGGATAAACCCAGATGGCCTGAGGAATATTTGAAGTTTCAAGGTAACTGCCACAACTTGTAAGAGAAGAAGTGCAGCAAATTTAAGGAGAATTTATAGTTCGTAAATACGGTAAAGGTAGATGGCCACAACTTGTACAAAAAAAAAAAGAAGAAGAAGAAGATTACACAAGGTTTCAATACAAAGTACCAAAAACGAAGAAATGTAATATGTCAATCCTTTTTACATGTCATTGATAAGGTCTTTTAGGCTAGAGGATGGGCAAAGCCCATATATTCCCTAGCGATAAAGTTGTAGCATTTGTGTTGATGTGGTTGAATAGTTGAGTCAGATGGGATGGACAAGATAAAGTTGGTGGCATAGGTTGGGAAGGAGCAGCAATTGCTAGGGTTTTAAATTTGGCCCTGATGGTCTGAACCCGCCTTGTGCTTGAACTGTGCTAAGGCCAAGTTTTCTGACCTTGAGGGTGGGTTAGGGTTGAAAAACTGAAACCTTGGGTCAAGGTTGGGTCGGGTCCGGGTTGAGGTCTTAGCCCGCCCAACCCAACCCTGGCTTTAACCCTCATTTATATAATGTGATTAATTTATATAACGAAAACATTAATAATAGTAATAATACTATAATATAAACTACACAATATATATATATATATATATATTTTTCTAGAAATCAAGTTGTATTAAGAATGAAAAAATAGAGAAAAATCCAATTACAATGCCAATAGGCCAAAGAAAAATGGAAGGACGCTCTAAACTCCTACCCCACCTTTGACATGGCCATTAGCAGGAAAGAAGCCTAGGGGACACAACCAGAACTAGAAGAATCTAAACTGAGGACGCGTGGGAGCGTCCTTCTCCAACTCCATACTAATAAGAGCAGGCCAGGCATTAATGGGATCAGAAGACTCATCCTTTGCTGCGGATTGTGCTTGGTAATCAGCTATCGGATTGGCCTCGCGATAGCAGTGGGTGATCTTCCAGTTCACCGAATGCAAGAATGGGCTGAGGTTTCTCCATCTTTGAAAAGCCAACCAAGGAACAAACCCTCTAGATACGAGGGAAATGATAGCAATAGAATCACATTCGATCCACAAATTCTGAACATTCAGGTCTCGAGCATGTTCCATACCAGAGATGATCGAACTGAATTCAGCTTCAAAACTGGTTTGGACTCCAAGCAATTCCCTGTAATGAAAAATTATCTCAGCTTTATCATCCCTATAAATACCCCCTGCACACCTGCCCTCCTTGCGTTCCCAAGGGAGCAGCCATCAGAATTAAGTTTAATCTATGCCGTAGGTGGGGCACACCAGAAGACTTCAGTAGGATCTCTTCTGATCCAGTGAGGACGAGGGATACCCATGCGCCTTGCACATAATAAGTCTGAGACCGATAGAGGCTGGTCCGAGAGCACAGATGACAAGGCCCATAACTCACTTTTATGGATGCGAAGACTTGCCTTGAATGCTTGGGATTTCCTTCATGCCACCTAGAGGTTCTTTCTCTCCAAAGGAAGTAAGGAATAAGAATGAGACCTTTATTCTATTCTTCTTTAAAATTTTGATTTTTTGATCTTCTATTCCACCACAAAAAGAGAGCCTCAGTGCTAGAGATCGATGGCCAGTTGGAGCTAAAATGCCCACAGAATTGACACCATAGAGCATCAGAATAGGTACACAAGAGGAAGAGGTGATCGAATGATTCTTTGGCTGAACCACATAAATCACATTTGGATGAAAGAAGGATACCTCTCATCGGTAGGGAGCCTTTTTTGGATAAACCTCCATCCAAAGGCAGATTGTTTGGGGAGAATTTTTTGCTTCCAAATGTTTCTGAACCAGGGAACCTTGGGATTCTTTTTCCTTATTTCCTCCCAAGCGGTTGAGATGGAGAAAAAACCTAAGGAAGAGGGTCGCCAGTGACATATGTCATTCGAGAAAGAGATAGAGTTGCTCTGAATTTTTTCAATTATTTTCTTAAGGAATAAGGATCTCATTGGGGGGAGACACCATCTGTTGTCTGAGATAAATTTGTTGACCTTTGTTTGGTCCCCTTCAAACCATCCTTGGTCCAGACCAGATTCTTCTGCTATTGATTTCCCTTCTATCTAGTTATCCAACCAAAATTTTATTCTATTTCCATTCCCCATTGATCCTACTTCCTTCTCAGAGACAAAGGACCAAAATTTTTTAAGGCCTGGGAGGATAGAGGAAGATTTGTAACCATGACGCAATGAGCCATCCTTGTTTACAAATCTGGACCTGAAGAAGTTGCTCATGGAGGAATTTTCATGCTTGATCTGCCAAGCAAGTTTGCACAAACAGGCTTTGTTGACATCTCTTAGTCTTCGAACCCTTAGGACTCCTTCCTGAAGAGGTTTGCAGACATTCTCCCATTTAACCACCACCTTCTTCTGTTTGTCCATGTCCCCTAACCAGATGAAATTTCGCATCCACGTTTCCACTACTTTGATGGAGGATTGAGGCCACCAGTAAACTATGAAGTTATGGATAGGGAGGCTCGATATGACTGATTTTACAAGCTCTACTCTGTCAGCAAGGGAAAGAAGTTTTGATGCAGCCTCATGGGAAGCTACAGATCGGGAGAGTCGAATGACTCATGTATCACACTACTGCAAGGCGTGTAGGATTTGTAGGTTTAAGCAGTCATAGGAAAATGACTATATCTCTCTTAATACAGGTCAGAATGATGTGATTCTAGAGCCTATGGAACAAGGGCTCACAGCTCTACAATATTTGTGACAAAAGTTTTCTCCGAAAACATTTGCAAGACACCTGAAACCTCTCATGAAGTTGATGCACGAATCTGAAAATTAAAAGTAAGGAAGGGTATAGCTCGTCTAGGCTATAGAATAACTCTTCAAGGTCATAAGATGGGAAACTCTTCAAGGTTTCGGAAAGGACTCAATAATAGAGTAAATTTTTACTAAACTTCTTCATGTCCCAATAGGTTATACATTATTTTACAATTTATAGGAAAATAAAATAGTGAAAGTCACATTGGTTGTGTGACATATTACAATGTGAAAGAGAACAGAGGAGAAAATATTGACTCTAAAACTAGTTTGATTCATATTTCCACATCTTAGTCGCACTTGTCTTCAAGGTTAGGTTGGATGTTGGAAACTCACCTTGCCTTTGTTGCCTTTGTCTTCAAGGTTATTAATGCTCAAAGTCCAAAAGAAGGGGCATTCAAAGTAGAGTTTTTTCAAATTATGGGTGCCATGGTTGAATTCAAGACAAGTGGGAAGAAAATGTAGTGTGAATTTGTATCCACCTAATATCATCTTAGAGTCAAGCCTTCTAGAATGCTGACTTGGCTCCTTTGCAGTCATATGGAGGTGACTAAGGAGTGCTTGTTGAGGTGGCATGTGGGCTGAATTTATTGCTAGTTTGGTGGGCTAACATGGGTTTAGACTGCTATTGTGACCCAAGTCCAGTTTTAATGTTGTGGGCCTTGAGCCTTGCTGACCTCCTAAGCATTTTAGGGTGTGAGGCTTGGGGCCTCCATATTCTCAACTAGATCTGAGGTTGTATCAAGTTTTCCCTTCAACCCGGCTTGTAAACTACACAATATATTATTACATCAAATATTTTTTGATAATAATATATTGGGAGGGTTAGTAAACCCTAAACCTAAAACCTTTTCATTCTTCATTTTCTCTTCTAAGCAGCCATGGCCACCACCCCTTCAACCCTTTCTCTTTGTAGATTGAGTGATGTAGAGCACTTATTGATGGATCCACATGTTGAGCACCAAATGTTGAATCATTTACTGATCAACCTACTTGATGAGCACCAAATATTGAATCCATTTGATGAAAGCTAAATGATGCAACCATTTGAGGAGTACTATATTTTTGGTTGAAGATCGGGATTTTATTAAAAGAGGGAAGAAAATTTAAAGAATAGAGAATATATACATCCAAGAACTCAAAAAAAATAAAAAAAATAAAAAAATAAAAAATAACGGAAGAGAGCCTCCACCTTCGGCATTGCCATCAGCAGAGGCTCACAACCGCTATCTATAAAATCTGAAATGCGAATGACCAGCTTCATCAAGGATTAATTCGTCCGTAATAAGCTGAGGAAGAGAAATGCCAACACCAAACTTATCTGAATAGTATTAGATGGAAAATTTCTCATAATTATAGAGAAGGGAATGTGATTGCTGACTACCTGGCTAGAGATGCGGCAAAGTATGGGATTACGGATGAAAATGTGGTGTTTCCGTCTCATATAGTGGACATTCTTGCTAGGGATGCTGATGGAAGGCCGCACTTTAGATTTATTTAGTTTGAGTCTTTTCCTCTCTTGCTGATGGCAATGCCGAAGGTGGGAGTTGGGATGACTAGTGGAGTTTGTTTTGAGTTTTGTACTTTTGTAGTCTTTTTCTTCTTTTAATGAAGTAATCCACTAGCAAAAAAAAAAGGGTTACCTTTTTGTTGACAGCAATGCCAAAGGTAGAGAGGTTATTCAATAGATTTTTTATCTCATTCTTTGTGATTGTAATTCTTCATTTATTCAATATATACTTTTGTTGACTTTTATACAAAAAAAAAATCTTTTTCACCACTCATGCATCAAAACTAGTACCTTCCAAGAAATTCCTAATTTGAGTATTAGATTTAAGGTTTATCAAATATTGGGTTTGTCTTGGCCCTGTCTTAAGACCCTAACCTAAACCTGTACAATATCGATTGCACAAACCAAATATAGATGGATATGCATTGTTTAACATGCACTAGTTAATAGGGCCTGATCTGGCCCCTACAAACATGAAAAAAACCAAAACTTTAGTCAATGGAAGTCAAATCAAAGGAGAGAAATTGGCTATGAAACTATAAAAGATGAGTTATTAAATGAAATTATTTATTTTGATTGCTGAGTACAAACTATTTTAGAAAAGACAGAAATAATCTTAAGTAGGTGCTCCACAATTATCCGGAGCAAAGAAGAGAGTTCCTGTATTTCCCAACTCCAAATCAAAGGAGAACTTATGCTCGGTTTGCTGATAAGCTCCAATCAATGTTTCTTCGTCTGATTTAAGGGCAACACAAACAAAATCTGCGCCTATTGCAAATAGACCAATGGGCTGCACAACAAAATCAGCTCCTTTGAAATGGAATGTCATAGTTGGAAACCTTAGACCAGGTGGCCCCCCAGGGAAACAAAGATCAAACATGGGCACATCGCGTGGTCTACTTCCACTACCGTATGGTTGCATACCAAAATGTTCGAAGTATTGAATAAAAGCATTTCTCACAACAGCATAAGCACTAGGAATTAGTGTAGTAAGCGGAGATCCTGTATCTATGATGCAACCACCAAAGAGGAATAGTCCTCGGAGCCCAAGGCGAATCCCTGCAATGCTGATATCTTGCAACTCCACATAGTAGAGTGAAGGGTTAACTCCTTTCAGCAATGGTGTAGACACAACTTGTGGTCCTACCATCCTAGCACTTTCTCCGATATATAACCGAGATTTGGTGTCAGGAGAGGCAGGGAAGCAATAAGAGAAGCGTTTTTTGAGTACTTGGCTCCATATGGGAGAAGGTCCAGGGCCTCCAGGCCCTAAGCCCAAAATCCCAGCAACTTTATTCGGTGGTGCAAACGGCATATTGTGACTCTGTAAGCCACATGCCAAGAATAAATTGTTAAACGACTCTGTAGCTCCCAATCTATCAGAAGAGAAGGTTAAGGTCTCTCTTGCAATGGTTCCCCTTATAAAGGGCCCATGATTATCACCGTAGCTTGCTTTGAATCCACAGGACGATCCATAGCAATCCCCTCTTGGAGTTGGACACTCTCGGTGACCACATGGAATTGACCTGTAACTTTGAGATCTTCGGAACGGGAAATTCGGCGTCTGTGTAAGGGGAAAGCATGGATTGCAACCTTCACATTGGACCCAAGTAATGTGACTTCCAGTGTCCATGATCAAGTAATAAGGAAGACCCTTTGGGCCAGGAATAGGCGGAAATGAACCAATACCCACCTCAGCTACATAGTAGACACCAGTATATTCCACTATAGCGCCTATGCCGTCAACCTCGCTGCTACCATTCCAGTACTTTCCTTGATTCATTGTTGTGGCTGGGAATAGATGATGCATGCGGGCTGTTGTGGCTTGAATAAGTAGATTAAACTTCTGCACTTCTGTAATGTTCTTCCCTACATAGAATGGTGAGTGGACAGAGAATGGGTGAATGAGGCTTATGGTGATGGACTGGGGACTTTTATGAATGGCAGCGGACTGTAGTAACAATGCACTTGAGAGGAAATAGATCAGAGATAATAAAGTCTCCATGAAAGCCATTTAAGCTATGAAAATAAAGGATGGAATGTGACTACCATTGACCGAGGACATGAGATATATAGTAGAGAATTGTCCAAATATAGAACAAATTAAATGTATAACTGAAGATATTATGACAAAGCACTGGCGCTTTTGTCTTATGATAATGAATTGAAATAATGGAAGGTTTTAATGGAAAAACATCCTCTGCCGTGAGGAACTGGTGCGGCAAGGCGCGAGATGATGACATGTGGAGCGAGAAAATCGAACGGTGTTGGTGATGCCCCGGTTCCTTCGACCCACTTCGTCGGATTCCCATTTCACCCGATTCATTTCACCTGCTATAGGGTTTTCTCATTTCATACTCCAAAAGACCAGCGATCCCCATCTTCCTACGACCTCGACCAGAGCCGGCCATATGGTTCGTGTGACCGCGACGGAGCAGCAAAGATTTCTTAACCAAGTATATCAGCGACAACAGAGCCTCCTATGGTCAGTCTTTCGTTCTTGTTAGGGCTGTTTCACCTCAATCGTTCATATCTTCCAACCTGTGTGATTTCTTCCTCAGAGAGACTAGAGACTCTTTGTATGGGAAACATTGACCAGCGACGATGGTCGAGCAACCTCAACGGACCAGCGACCAAAACTTCTTGCAGCTTGTTGTAAGTAGGAAAAAAAAAAAGAAAACAGCTCTCTGTATACGAGCTTTTCTTCACTTGCTCTTTTTTTTTTTTTTTTGTTTAGGAAATGCAGTATTTCATTATGTATGGGATCATTCTCTTGTATATATGCTATATTAAATATGCCATTTGTTAGATGTTTCAATTATGAACACAATTTTTACCAACATCTATTTCAAGCATGAACACAATCAAACCTTTTTCACTGTGCTGCATTTGGGTTATTTTCTTGACGCCTTAAATTCTATTGAATCTCTTGAAAAATCTGTAGAATTATGGATAGAGTTGATGTAGGTGAAGATGTTGAGAGTAAGCCTCGGAAGGGCATGTTATTTAACTCAGAGAATGAGACTTATGATTTCTATAACAACACTGTTCGATTTTCTCGATCCACGTGTCGTCATCTCGCACCTCGCCGCCCCAGTTCCTCACGGCAGAGTATGTTTTTCCCGTTTTAATATGAAGGTCAAAGCCAGCTGGTCCAAGGGAGAATTATAATTTCGAGGTATCTGACACAATTTGTAAGAGAAGAAGTGAAGGAAATTTAAGGAGAAATTATAGATTTTAAATATGGAATATATATATATATATTCATAGATGGATTTTTTATCTTAATCTTTACCCTGCGAGGCTAAATGATAATATGATCTCCCACCCCTTTTTTTAGGGGTGTCAATTTTGAGTCCACACCGATAGCTCCAACTGAGCCCGACACGTTTATGGCCTGACTTGGATCGGCCCGATTAATAAATGTATTGGCTCAAGCCCGACAAGTTTATTAAACGAGCGTATACAGTGCAAGTAGCTAGCCTGTCGGGTGCCACCAGAACCGACCGATTATAGGCCCGACTTGAACCGACTCATTGTAACCCGACCTAGCCTGACCCCCTTTATTAAAAAATAACCATAATCTCATATCATTTCTCTTTGTTATTAAAGATTTGGGTAACCTTCTACTATGATTATTTTTTGTATAAAACTATAGCTATTTAATATTCAAATTGAACAATTATGGGACTTCAACCCACTTAAGAAAAGAATTTTAAGGTAGGCACATTTAGAGTCCGTTTAGATTTAAATAGGTCCGTAGCCCGGTTAAGACCCGGTTAATGCTCATTTAAGGTAGCCCGATTAAAGCCCAACACCAACCGGCCAGATTATAAATTGTATCATGCCCCCAAAGCTAGGCCCGTTTACTTAAACAGGCGTTCACTGAGCAAGGTTTCCAAGTGGTCAAGCCCGGCTAGGCCCGACCGGTTGACACCCCTACCTTTTTTGACATACCCAAATTTGATTTGTGCTGGTGCAACTAATTTTTTGGACTCAGCTTCAGAATGGGCATATGGAATCTTATCACAGGGTGAGTTTAGGATCCTTGAATAAAAAACAACTGCAACTACTCAAAGAGAAGTAGTGGAAGCGGTGCCCTAGCTAGTAGGTTCTATTTGAAGAGTAGGCACCAAGAAGTCAGAACATCGATTCTTGTCACATGGGTGTGTGAATACGAATTTATTGTGCCCCCCTCTCCTTATCATTCCCCTTTCCCCTCTAGTGTGCGTGAGTCAAGTCCCGTTATGCAGTTCATTAGGAATTGCACCACCCCTTCCCCCTGCCCACCCCCCGACCCCAAAAAAAAAAAAAAAAAGCGGGAGCCAACTTAACTAGACGATCATTATTAGGAAATTAAGATTTCTAACTACCAAACCACCATAAGCCTTAGTAAAGAAACCTTCCCTATGGCAATTGGATGCCCTTTCCATTTACCATCGTAATCACCCCAAAATAATTTGGCATAAATTGATTAGGGTTTATTTTCCATTGGCAATTATGTGCCTAAGACCTTGGTTAAGCAAGTCCCTTCCTTTGAGGAGGCTCCACCAGGCCCATTAACAATTGAACCAACACTGGACTTCCAAGAACTGGACTCTAGAGAATTATTTGGCCTTAAGAACTGATCAAGGCTTCCTCATTGTGAAGGATGTGCTAGTCTTGGTGGCTAATAAGGCAAGGTTGACACTTTGCAGATCCAAAAAACCTAAGACTACCAAAACCAAGGATTAAAGTATCGGTATCGGTCACCGTATTGATCGGCCAAAATTAAGATACGTATCGAAGGATATCGTAGCGTATCGGAGATACACTAAGATACGCTAAAGATATATACCTAAATGGATAGGAAACATTTTTTTAAACACTTTTGCATAAAGAATTTGTTAAAAAAAACTATTGATAACATGTATTATGCATAAACACTAAATTGAGGGTATCGTTCTAAGAATTCAAGGTTTGTAGTTGTCCCATAAATGTAAAATCCTTGTTCCCAACCTTGATTTCCACTTTAGTTAGAGAGAAATATGGCTGACAGCATTTTGGAACAAAAACCCTTCAAAAAATCGTGTTTTTCTGAAAAATTACCCATCTTGGCCATTATGTCACCGTAGCGCACTGTATCGGTACATACCAATACTCACCGATACGTACCGATATATATCGATACTCACCGATACGTGCCGATATATACCGATACGTACCGATCGATACATACCGATACTCACCGATACGTACCAATACATACCGAAACATACATTTTATCTCAATTTTATATTTTCCAAAGTCGTATCGAGGCATATCGTATCGTATCGATGTGTATTGGGGGTGTATTGATGCATATCGGTATGTATTGTAGGATATATATCGATACGAAAGGATTTTAAAAATTTCATGTATCGTATCGGTCGGATAAATTTAAGATACGTATCGGAGGGTATCGTATCGGTATCGGAGATACTTAAAACCATGAGGTCCAAAACGCTTACATGAACACAAAGTTTCCTGTTTGCACCAAAAGATCCCCTTATCCTTGTTATTTTTCTACCAAAATTGGCGCATTCTCATGTTGGGCTCTGAGCAAATACAACCCACTGGATTAAAGAACGTCGACATTATTGCATATAAGGGAATACAGGTTGCAATAGCCTCAATTAAAATTTCTTAGGTAATTTACATCCCCCTTCCCCGTGTTTTCAAAAATTACACTAACCTCCCTTGTTAGATGAAAACATACGGGAAGGGGATGTAAATCACTCAAATTTCTTTCTCAGCAGCTGAGAGGGTTCACAATCTTCCACCCTATTAGTTTGGACTGAACTTTTTCAGTTAGGCCAGCGAGAAGTTTCGCTTAAAGTGCCCAAACTTTTGGGAAGACTATTTCTATTTTTTATTTTTTTGTTGAGAAACACACAAGCTTTATTGAATGAAATCAGAACAGGACAATCTCCTCCTAGAATCCAACTATACAAGAACAAGAGGGGAAGAAGCCCAACAAGAACACGTGAGGCCAAACATAGGAGCCCCTTTTGCTAGAACATGAGCTTCCCTATTGTAAGATCTAGGAACAAATTCAATTTTACAAAAGTTAAAAGGAGAAGCTAAAAGAACAATGCCATTAACTAAAATTCTAGCTGCCCCGCCTGTCGCACTACTACCACCGAAAATAGCACTAGCCACAGCTAGATGATTAAAGAAACACAAAATAGCCTTCAGGCCTAAGAAGCGAGCCAACAGCAGCCCGTTATGTATTGCTTCTGTTTCTAAAGCTGCATCAAAAAATCCAGTACATGCTTTGCAAGATGCACCTACTTCAAACCTTAAATTATTCCAAGAACTATCAAAGAAAATAGTAACATGATCAACAGTGAAGGGGACTAGCAAACTGCTATTTCTAGAAGAGGAAACACTACCCAAATTTACTTGTTGAGAGAGCCAAAAGCGACCTTTGTCCACAGAGACGTAAAAAGTAGTCATATTAGTCATAGGGTCAGGATCAATGAAGTTGCATAAAGATTTGTTTCTAGTCTTCCAAATCTTCCACAAGAGAGAAGACCAAATAATATCAAAGTTTGTCATGTAAGGCATATTTTTGTACTTAACAAAAAGGAAAGTTAACCATTCTTAAAAATGAGTCCCATTAAACTCCTTAATGTCAAAATGAAGGGGAGAAACTGACTAGCACATAGCCACAAATGGTCATTGAAACATGGCATGAACTATAGAATCCTCATTGGCTTTACATAAAGAACATATAACATTCAAAGCAAGACTTATATGAAATAACAATTTTTTTACTGCTAAATAGTCAGTACTACAAAGCCAAATGAAGTGCTTTATTTTAGGAATGATTTTTAAACTCCACAACTTAGTCCAAAAGGGATCATGGGAAGTAGAAGCATTACACAAAGATTCAAGAGCAGTATAGTACGCAAATTTCACAGAAAATTTACCAGATTTGTCAAACGACGAAATCCAACTATCATTTCTCACAGAAATAGACAGCGAGATTTGGATAATAACGGACATCACTGAATCAAGATACTATGACTTGATTTTGGAGGAGTTGGGGATGGATGCATAATGGTTTTCTTGATTTTATGTGCTTTCTTCTCCCTTGCTAATAGCAATGCTGAAGGTTGGGGTTTAGGCTTGCTTTTTTAGATGTGCTTTTTCTTTCAAGGAGAATTTTTTTTCCCATATCTTCTGTATAGTTTTTTTTTTTTTTTGGTTCCTTTTTAGTTCAAAATGACCATTTAGCGAAAAAAAAATATGAGAGGCACATTCCACTAGTAAAAGAAGCCAACATAAGGTCAACAACTTTACAAGAGGGGATACCATTTGAGATATTACAAATCTTACCTCCTGGAAGAGAAGAAATCCAAGGATCAACATAAACAAAAGTCTTAAGGCCATCACCAATACATCTTCTATGCCCTTTAAGTAATAATTCCCTACCTTTTAAAAGACTTTTCCAAGCCTAAGCCCCAAAGGTTTATGAGTGGCATCCAAAAAAGAAAAATTATGAAATATTTCCCTTTTAACACTCTAACCCAAAGGGCCTCGGGGTTGTGGATAATTCTCCAACACTGCCTAACAAGCATAGTTAGATTGAAACAATCCAAATCTAGGAAACCCAAGCCACCACTTTTCTTACTACAACACTGGGGGTCCCAAGACTGATAGAAAAATAAATACGGAACGATTCATGAAGATCGATAAGCATGCACGACAAACACTACAAAATACACGTTTTAGGCATACCTGAATCCATGGTTGAAGAATAAGAACTCCTCAATGTCTTCTTGTATGCTCCTTGTACAACACGATCAATGTTGGTCTGGTCTACCCTCTTTCCCTTTTGCTTTTTGGTCGTTAGCTTCACTTAATGGGTCAGTGATAACTATATATAGGGGTGAGGGTAGGGACCAACCCTGCAATAAAATTAGGGTTTCCTCCCCATTAAGGAAACAATATCTTAGGTCCACACATAGTAATAAATATTTCATACCATTAAGGTGTGCTAATAGAATCCAATATCTCCATAGAGATCACTTACCAATAATATTGGATTCTTTCTGCTTACTCCATCTTTAGTCAACACCACTAAACCGGTTTTGGAAACAAATCTTTGACTATGCTAGCCCACCTAATAGGAAATCTTACAATCTCCCACTTGGGCAACATATGTCACAAGTTTTAGATTTTAAAATTTATTTAAAACGACTCTCCGATTTAGATAAACTGAATGTGGCCACAAACAAAACAGTGTCGAATGAAGTGCACCTTAAACCAAATGCCTTGATCCGAATGAGAATTACAAACACCCAACCGTATTGATCATCACATCTAAAGTGATATGAGACCACACACGTCAAAGTGTTCATAACATCACCGACTTGGGCTGAATAGTATGAAAGTGTGGTATGGAAATAACATGTTATAGTGATCATCATGTCTATTTTCAAATTGGTCCTGGCTCGAAAACCAAATGAGCCCTATGAGACAGACACCGAAGGTCTCATTAACTACAAGCGTCTCCCAAACGCTTAAGCTTCAATCAAAGAAGCTCATTGAGACTGGATCCGGATGTCCCACAACACTAGCACTAGACCTCAATCAAACGAGGCTTTACTACCGAATGAGATAAATACATCACATATAGCCTCAATTTTTGTAGGAGACAAATAGATAAGTGTATACACATAAACAAATGGCCATAAAAATGCATACATATATATTCTTGAGAACAATAATAATGCATCATATATATAAAATAAAACTGAAAGTCAAATGCAAACATATTGAGAAAAACTCCTACTAATAAAATGTATCAAAAGAACTAACAAGTCCCATATTAGTGACATGCTCTTGAATGACTTTTGGAGTCAGGCCCTTAGTAAGAGGATCTGTAATCATGTTTTCTGTAGCAATCTGCTCCATTGTAATCTGTGACTCTTGAACTTTCTCTCTGACCAAAAAATACTTAATGTCAATGTGTTTAGAACCTGAAGTACTTTTACTGTTATGAAAGAAACGTATCGCAGCGGAGTTGTCACAGAACATCCTCAATGGTTTAGATATAGAGTCAACAATCTGTAGCCCTGAGATAAAGTTCCTTAACCATAAAGCTTAAATAGTGGCTTTATAACATGCCACATACTCAGCTTGCATAGTAGAAGATGCAGTGAGTGTTTGCTTAACACTCTTCCAAGATATAGCCCCACATGCTATCACAAAAACATATCCAAAAGTAGACTTGAGGTCATCTAGGCATCTAACAAAATCTGTGTCAGTGTAACCGACTACATCAATTGAATCGGTTCTTCTATAAGTAAGCATAAAATCCTTAGTGCCCTGCAAATATCTCATGACTTTCTTAGCAGCTACCCAATGCGCTTCACCAGGGTTGCTCAAATATCTCCCAAGTACATTAACAACATAGGCAATGTCAGGCCGTGTACAAACTTGAGTATACATCAAACTACCAACAGCAGATGCATAAGGTATGTTCTTCATCTGATTGCACTCCAATTCTGTTTGTGGATATTGAGACTTGCCAAATTTGTCCCCTTTTACAACTGGAGCCTTACTAGGGGAACATGCTAACATATTAAACCTTTTTAATAACCTCTCAATGTAACATTTATGAGACAAATCAAGAACGCCACAAGACCTATCACGATGAATCTCAATGCCCAAAACATAAGAGGCCTCACCAAGATCCTTCATATCAAAGTGACTTGATAATAATCGTTTTGTCTCATGCAAAAGATTAACATTATTGCTGGCAAGAAGAATATCATCAACATAAAGCATAAGGAAAATGAACTTACTCCCACTGATCTTCAGATATAGACACTGGTCCACAAGCTTTTCTTTGAAACCAAAAGAAGTGATAACTTCATCGAACTTAAGATACCACTATCTAGATGCCTGTTTCAAATCATAAATAGATTTCTTGAGTTTGCACACAAGGTGCTCTGTATCAGCTTGCCTGAAGCCAAGGGGTTGTTGCATGTAAACATCCTCTTCAAGATCTCCATTTAGGAAAGTTGTTTTGACATCCATCTGATGAAGTTCCAAATCAAAATGTACAACTAAAGCCATGATGATTCTGAAAGAATCTTTTGTTGAGACTGGTGAGAATGTTTCCTTGTAATCTACGCCCTCTCTCTGGCTGAATCATTTTGCTATAAGTATGGCCTTGTAATGCTCAATTTCACCTTTAGAGTTCCGTTTGGTCTTGAAAATCCATTTACAATCAATCTGTCTGCATCCTTTTGGTAATTCAACCAAATTCCAAACATCATTAATAGCCATAGAATTCAATTCATCTTGCATGGAAAACATCCACATTGATGAATTGGGATCATTGGCAGCCTGGTCAAAACTGATTGGATCTGAATCCAAAGTAATATCAAACTCATGTTCTTGTAAATAAACAACATAGTCATCAGATATGGCAGGCTTACGAGTTCTCTCTGATTTCCTCAAGGGAACATCAGCAACAATATGGTCCTGAATCTCATCAACAACAGGGGGTGCAGGCTCAACCACTATAAGTTGCACAGGTTCGTGAGTGGGGACATTCTCTTGTTCAATGTGAGGCTGTAATACAGTAGACGGCAGTGTCATAGGCATAGGTATAAGAACACATTCCTCCTCAAAAACAAAGTTACATGGTTGAGCAGACTGAAAATCTAAATCATCCTCAAAGAAAACTGCCCTATTTGATTCCACTACTCTAGTAGAATGTGTAGGACAATAGAATATATATCCTCTTGATCTTTCAGAATAACCGATAAAATGACCACTTATGGTCCTTGGATCAATCTTTCTCATCTGAGGATTGTAAGGTCTCACCTCTGCAGCACATCCCCATATATGAAAATGAGATAAATTTGGCTTCTTACCAGTCCACAATTCATAGGGAGTTCTGGGAACAGACTTGCTAGGCACTTTATTCAAAATATATATTACTGATTTCAAAGCATCACCCCATAAGAAATCAGGTAAAGTTGAATTACTTATCATGCTTCTCACCATATCCAAAAGGGTACGGTTTCTCCTTTCAGCCATCCCATTCTGCTCAGGTGAACCAGGCATAGTGTACTAAGCGTCAATACCACATTCTTGTAAGAACCTGGCAAATGGTCCAGGGTTACGCCCAGTTTCATCATATCTACCATAAAACTCTCCACCTCGATCAGATCTCACACTTTTTATCTTCTTTTCCCTTTTAAGTTCTACCTCTGCTTTAAAAACTTTGAAAACATCTAAGGATTCAGATTTTTCTTGAATAAGGTAAATAAAACCAAAACGGAAAAAATCATCTATGAAAGTAATAAAATATCTGTATCCACCCATGGTAGTAGGAGTGAATAGACCACAAATATCAGTATGAATCAGCTCTAATGCTTCATCCTTCCTGGTTGCACCTTTATTTTTTAGGTCTAGTGTGTTTCCCCTTAATGCAATCAATACAAATTCCAAAATCTGAAAATCCAATCGAGGAAGTGTACCATCCTTAATCAATCGTTCTATCCTCTATTTAGAAATATGTCCTAAACGTTTATGCCACAACATAGAAGAATTTTCATCCAATCTAGCACGTTTAGGATTTCTAACCATATAATTTATAACAGAAGAACTGTTGGCATATTTGGAAGAACTAATATCCAAATCAAATTTATAAAGACCATCATATAACAAGGCAGATCCAACCATAAGAGAACCAGAATAGAGAGTAAGTTTTCCATCGCCAATATTAAAAGTGTAACCACAACTGTCAAGTTTAGATACCGAAACAAGTTTTCGTCTAAACGACGGTACATAAACCACATCATTCAAATTCAAAACAAAACCAGTGGATAAAAGTAATCTAACTACTCCTATAAATTCAACTTTGGTCTTCTCTCCATTTCCCATGTAGATCATCATCTCTCCCTCACTTAGTTTCCTCCTGCTTCTTAATTCCTGTAAACAATTAGTGGTGTGAATAGTCGCTCCAGTATCAATCCACCATGAATCAGGGGAAACATCTACAAGATTGGATTCAAGACACACTAGAGTTAAAGATGTACCTTTCTTTTCAAGCCATTTCTTATAGCCATAGCAATCTGTCTTCATATGTCCATCCTTTTTGCAGAAGAAATACTTTCCCTTAAAAGCCTTAGTCTTTGGTTTCAGATTCTGATCGGTTTTCTGTTCTATTTTTCCTGATTTTTCTTGCTTTTTGCCTTTCCAATTTTTCTTGAATTTCTTCTTACCCCCATTATTGGAAACAAAATAAGCAGAGTTAAATTTTTCCTTCTTCTTTCTTTCCTCTTCCTGTACCAATATGGAAGTCATGTCCTCAAGATTCCACTCCAATTTTTGTGCATTATAGGAGGTCTTAAGAGTATCAAACGATGATAGAAGTGATTGCATAATTTTCCACACAAGGAAAGAATCAGATATCTTCACTTCCATCTCGCCCAATGTGGCAGCATAACTAATCATTTTCATAATGTGATCACGTACTCCACTTGTACCATCATATCGAGTGGATGAGAACCACTCTAAATATGTTCCCTTCTCAGCCTTATCAAATTTGGTAAACTTTGTATTAACAGCTGCAAGAAAATCCTTAGCATTTTCTTTCGAAGGCACACTTTTCTTAATGGTCTTGTCCATAGTATGCTTCATAACAATCAGGCACAATCTGTTGGACTTCTCCCACTTTTCATAAAGTGCTTTTACAGTAGCATCACTCTCAGTTGTGGGCTCGGGGGGTTTATCAATTCTCAGGGCACAATCGAATCTCATGATTGCAAGAGACACAGTAAGAGAGTCTATCCACTCCTCAAAATTGGAACCATTCAAGACTTTGATGGAAGATAATTGGGAAGTCATAGCTGGCAATAATAATTACCAAAATTTTACCAAAACATACAATATGCAATAATGAAAAGCATATCAACATCCCAATAATATAATGAAAACTGACTAATTAGGGCTTATTAATCAGATTTATCCCAATACCAATTTTAACAATTGTATGAAAAACATAAACTGGGAAAAGATCCAGCATCATTGGGGTCACACCTGTGGTGGCAAGATCGCCCAACATGCAGTGAAATCTTTCACATTTAAGGCGAGACGCCAAAAAACAACACCATATTATAGATTCCGTCACTTATGGTGGCAAGACAAGAACCTCCAAAATAGTGAAGCTCAAAACGTCACCCTCACACCATCAAGCAAAACCGACCAAACGAAGACTCACCTGTGTTGGCAAGAGCACATCGTTCGCCATATGGCTTTCTTGACTGCAATCCATATGGATGATCTATAGTGATTTTGCATCTTTAGAAGTCTAATCTCTAAAGTTACGAAAACTCTATAGACCTGGATTGTAACTGTATGCCCATTATATTTTTAATAATTTTCCATCAAAGAATTACTAAATAATAATATGAAAAACAAAAGCATATAAAATTTTAATATATGAAATCATAAATGTTCCTATTATGACAGATCAAAACAACATCATGGATTGCATAATAATTCCCTATAGTGACTGAATCAAATAGCACAAGCATTAATATGAAATAACAAAATTATATATTTAATGTGCTAGTGATTAAACCAAATGTCACAAAAAATAAATCTGTAAATAATTATGCTTTATGGTTCTATTATGAGTCAACCAATTAAAACTCATGACACCTTTTTATTTTATTTTATTTAATAAAAAAAATATATTCTTTTGTATGATTTCTCAAAAGAAAAGAACACGGTTTCAAATAAAATTGTACTTACCTTTTACCTTTTGTCACTTTTTTTTTTTAAAACACCCAAAACATGGTTTCAAATAAACCGTACTTACCTTTTAACTTTTGTCACTTTTTTTTTCTTTTAAACAACCAAAACACGGTTTCAAATAAACCGTACTGTCCTTTTAACTTTTGTCACTTTTTTTTTTTTTATCTTTTTTAACAACCATTCCGTACTTACTTTTGACTTTTTGCACTTTTTTTTTTGGTACGGTTCTCCAAAAGAGAAATCAAGGGATTTTTTTTTTAAATAAAAAAAACAACCAAAACCGATTAATAATGCGTACAGATCAGTGTTACTTTGACGGGACCCCTTTTCCACATAGAAGCCATATCACCTTCCACTTCAAATCGAAGAAGGATGAAACCTTTTCCCAAAGGCGCAAGGGTCACCCTGCCCTTCAGCTTCTAGACATTCTTTGCTTCAGCCCTTACTTCATCCATCGAGACAAAGCAAAAATTTACTCGGCCAATCAGTGTGTGAGAGAAAGAATGTAATTTCTCTTTATACGCCTCCTGAGGAATCATAATTTTTGTGAGATTTCCAGTGTGAATCGGGTCTAGGAGATCATCAATATTTGGCATAGACCTCTTCGCCATTGTAGTGTAGGACTGTTTCTCCCAGGGGTCGCCTCTTCCCTTGGATGAGACATTCCGGCCGATCCAGGTAGACCGGTAGAGACTGGCAGAGGCACAGTACTGTTCGTAGGGCCCCAGAAGTTTGTAATCCTCCGTTGTTTTCCTCTATCAGGGGGCGGGCAACAAAAATCCCCCCATCCTTCGCAAAGTTTCTCTCTCCCGAGTCCCCCATCCTTGTTGGTTCTTTTAGGAATCTACTATCCTAATTATCAAGCAATTAACCCACAATTTGTGCCTTGTATTCCCCCTTGGTAAGGCTTTCGTCAACATATTAGAACCATTATGACCTGTATGAATTTTCTCAATTTTTAGCAACTTAGAATTTAGAACATCTCTTATCCAATGATATCTCACATCAATATGTTTTGACCTAGCATGAAAAGTGGAATTCTTACTAAGGTGGATAGCACTTTGACTATCACAAAACAACAAATACCGATCTTGCTTGAAACCAAGCTCCTGCACAAATTTCTTCATCCATTGCAACTCTTTACAAACTTTCGTTAGTGCAATGAACTCTGCTTTGGTAGTAGAAAGTGCAACACATTTCTGTAGTTTTGATTGCCAAGCCACAATGCCACTTGAGAAGGTGATCAAGTATCCTGAAGTAGACTTACAAGAATCAATATCTCCGGCCATTTCTGCATTTATGTAACCAACCAACAAAGATTTTTCATTTCCAAAACAAAGTTTCAAATTGGAAGTGCCACGAAGATACCTCATAATCCACTTGACTGCATTCCAATGCTCTCTCCTAGGATTTGAAAGAAAGCGACTAACCGTGCCAACTGCATGACCTATATTTGGCCTTGTGCAAACCATGGCATATATCAAACTTCCCACTGTGGAGGCATATGGAACTCTTTCTATGTCTTTCTTTTCTTCATCAGTAGAAGGACTCTGTTTGATGCTCAATCTAAAATGAGTAGCAAGAGAACTAACCACTTTAGCTTTGTCCATCTTGAATCTTTGAAGCACCTTTTTGATGTACTTCTCTTGTAATAACCATAACTTCTTAGCATTCCTATCTCAGATCATTCTTATGCCAAGAGTCTATTTTTCTGGCCCCAAGTCTTTCATTGCAAAAGACTTGCTCAACTGCTTCTTCAACTTGTCAATTGCCAACAATCAACATGTCATTAACATATAATAAAAGGATAACAAAGTCATCATCAAAGAATTTTTGTACAAAAACACAATGATCAAAAGTAGTTTTCTTGTAGCCTTGCTTCCCCATAATTGATTGAAAACCATAATTGATTCAAACTTCTTATACCATTGTCTTGGTGTCTGCTTTAAGCCATAAAGACTTTTCTTCAATCTGCACACATAATCCTCTTTTCCTTTAAGTTTGAAACCTTCGAGTTGCTCCATATAGATCTCTTCCTCTAAATCACTATGAAAGAAGGCAGTCTTTACATCCATCTACTCAACTCTAAGTCAAGGCTGGTTGCTAAACCAAGAACAACACAAATAGAAGACATCTTTACAACTGGAGAGAATATCTCAGCAAAGCCAATGCCTTTATCTCAGAAAACTCAATGCCTTTCCTTTGACTAAATCCCTTGACAACCAATCTAGCTTTGTATCGTGGATGTAAAGAGCATTCTTCTTGTTTCACCCTATACACACACCTATTCTTCAAAGCCCTTTTACCCTTAGGTAATTTTGTAAGTTTGTCTTGAATTCTTGACCCGTTTTAAAGATTGACCCGATCTGACATATTTTGATGGTGACCCGAATGGAAAGTTTTCTGAGATCTGTGATGGAAGCAGAGGGGTTGGGCCGATAGGCTCAAGCCCGGAGCCCATCACTGATCTTGTATGGGGGTGCGAGGGCATACGGTATGGTTCAACCAGATCGATCGTGACCCGATGGGTTGACCTACGACTTGGAGTATATAAATAATGTACTGTTGCCTGTTAAGAAAGTCATTATATTTTAGGGTTTTTTAGAGTTAGGGTTTCAGGACGAGTTTTCTCGTTGCTTCTTGGGCGTAATCTTTCTTCTGTATAGCGAAACATCTTCTTCTTCACCCAAGGACATAGCACACCACCCTGGTGTGTGAACCTGATTAAATCTCTATGTTGTGAGGGATTATTCTCTTTATTTTTTGTGTTTCTTGGTGTTTGATCTAACAAGCTGATATCAGAGCTTTGGGTTACTTCGATCCATGGCTTTAATGAAATACGATATTGATAGGTTCGACGGCAACATTAGTTTTAATTTATTGCAGGTTCAAATGATGGTTGTTCTCATGCAGCAGGGTTTGAAAAAAATCCTATTTGGGAAGGCGAAGAAACCTATAACTATGTATGATGATGATTGAAATGATTTGGATGATAAAGCCCTTTCAGCTATTCAGTTGTGTCTTTCGAATGATGTTCTATAGGAAGTTCTCTCAGAGAAAACGGCTATAGAGTTATGGGTGAAGTTAGAGAATCTCTACCTCACTAAATCCCTCACCAATAGGTTGAGATTAAAACAACAACTGTATACCCTTCATATGGGTAAAAGTACTTCTATTAAATCCCATATATCTGAGTTCAATTCTATTGTTACTAATTTGAAAAGGATAAATGTTAAAATAGACGATGAAGATTTGACCCTATTATTGTTATGGTCTCTGCCTCCATCTTATTTTAAGGATACTATAATTAATGGTAGAGAGACAATCTTTATTGAGAATGTCAAAATGAATCTGCAAAGCAAGCAAAAGATTGATGATGAGTTGACGTTTACCAATAAATCTAATGATGTGTGTTTGGTAGCTAGAGGGAGAACTAATGAAAGGGGTTTAGATGGTGACAAAAAGAAGGCTAGATCAAAATATAAGCACAAGAATTTGACCTGCAATTACTGTAAGAAAAATGGGCAAATTAAATCTGAATCTTATAAGCTTTTAAATAAGCAGAAAGCAGGTGGTGGTATTCAAAATCAAGAAAAAAGAGATGATTCTACAGAAGCTAGTATTGCTGAAGATGAGAGTGGGTCTAATATGCTTTTGGTGACTGATGACAAAGTTAGATCACAGGATGAATGGATTCTTAACTCTAGTTGTTCCTACCATATGTGTCTTAATCGTGAATGGCTCTCTACATACGAATCAGTTAGAGGTAGAGTTGTGTTGATGGGAAATAATGCTTCTTGTAAGACTATTGGAATGAGAATGATCAATATCAAGATGTATGATGGTATTGTCAGAACCTTGTCTAATGTTAGGCATATCCCTGATTTGAAGAAGAATCCCATCAGTTTAGGTACTCTTGATTCAAATGGGTGCAAGTATAAAATTGAAGATGGAGTCATGAAGATCAGTAAGGGTGTTCTCTTGTTGATAAAAGAAATTAAGGTTGGAAGTTTGTATGTGTTGCAGGTTACTACAGTCACTGGGTCTATTGCAGTAGCTTCATCATCTATGTCTGAATCAGATGTCACAAATTTGTGTGGTCAGAGTACAAGAGCAATGGAGGTCTGTGAGCATTGTGTTTGGGAAGCCGAAAAGAGTCAGTTTCAGTACTGCTATTCATAGGACCAAAGAAACTTTGGACTACATTCATTCAGACCTATGGGGGCCCTCCAGGGTTACTTCAAATGGGGCTAGTGCAAGGTACTTGCTTACTTTCATTGATGATTTCTCTAAGAAAGTTTGGGTCTATTTCTTGAAGCACAAAAATGAAGTATTTGTCACTTTTAAATAATGGAGGAATTTGCTTGAAAAGCAGACCAGGAAACAAATTAAAAGGTTGAGAACCGATAATGCCCTAGAGTTTTGTGAAGGCGACTTTAATGAGTTCTGCAAAAATGAAGGCATTGCAAGACACCATACAGTTGTTAAAACACCCTAGCAGAATGGGATGGCAAAGCGTATGAATAGAACCTTATTAGAAAAGGAGAGGTGTATGTTATCAAATGCAGGATTGGGCAAGGAGTTCTATGTAGAAGCAGTTAACACAGCAACCTTGTTGGTGAATCGATCTCCTTGCATAGCTATTGAGTGCAAGACTCCAAAAGAATTTTGGTCAGATAAACCCACAGATTACTCAAATTTAAAAGTATTTAGATGTCCTACTTATGCACATGTAAATGAAGGGAAGTTGAAACCTAGGGCTAAGAAATGCATTTTTCTTGAGTATAGATCTGGAGTGAAAGGATAGGTTGTGGTTTCTTGATTCAAAGTCTCCAAAATTTCTTATTAGCAGAGATGTAACTTTTGATGAATCTGCTATGTTGCATCCTAGGAAAGATACTCCTGTTCATTGTGATGATGGTCAAGAAAAATATAGAGAGAATGTGGAGTTTGAAATTGCTAGTTCATCTTCAAACAAAGCACAATCTACTTTAGTTCAGCTGCCTACTTTTACTAAAGAAGATGATGCTCAAGAGAATCAAGAAGAAGAGTGGTACAACATTGCCAAGGATAGTCCAATGAGGAATATTAGACAACCACAAAAGTATAGGCATGCTGAATTTGTTGCTTATGTATTGTCTGTTGCAGATACAATTGAAAATAATGAGCCTGCAACATATTCTGAAGCTGTTACTTCAATTGATTCTACAAAATGGTTGATTACCATGAATGAGGAGATAGAATCTCTTTATAAAAATCAAACTTGGGAGCTTGTTAAGCCTAGATCAGGGAAGAAAATTGTTGATTGCAAATAGGTCTTCAAGAAGAAGGAATCTGCCTCAAGTGTTGAAGATGCTAGATACAAGGCACGTTTGGATGCAAAGGGCTACAGTCAAGTACAAGAAAATGATTTTAATGATGTTTTCTCACCTATTGTTAAGCATAGTTCTATTCGTGTCCTACTTGCTTTAGTTGCTATGCATGATTTAGAGTTGGAGCAACTTGATGTGAAAACAACATTCTTAGATGGTGAACTAGAAGAACAGATTTATATACATCAATCTGAAGGGTTTGTTATTGAAGGTAAGGAGGACCATGTACGCTTGTTGAAGAAGTCCTTATATGGTTTGAAACAGTCTCCTAGACAGTGGTATAAAAGGTTTGATTCAGTTATGACTAGTTTTCGATACTCCAGATGTCAATATGACTGTTGTGTTTATTTCAGAAAGCTCTCTGATGGATCATTCATATATTTGTTGCTTTATGTTGATGATATGTTGATTGCAGCAAAAAATAGGAATGATGTCAATAGGTTGAAGGGACAATTAAGTTCTGAATTTGAGATGAAAGATTTGGGGGCAGCAAGGAAGATCCTTGGTATGGAGATCAAGAGGGATAGAAAAGCAGGAAAACTGTGGCTATCTCAACAAAAGTACACTAGAAGGTATTGAATCGTTTTAGCATGAAAGATGCCAAACCTGTAACTACTCCTCTTGCATCTCATTTTAGACTTTCAGCTGCTCTATCACCTAAGACAGTGATTCTCATGCACTGACTTCATCTCATCTTGCATGGCTTCAACCCACACTTTCTTGTGTTCATCTTCCATTGCTTCTTCAAAACATTCGGGTTCTCCCCCATCAGTTAATAATATATATTCACTTGTAGAATGCCATGTGGAAGGTTGTCGATCTCTAATAGACCTCCTGAGTGAAATCGATAATGGAACTTCTGGTATAGATATTTGCTCATGAGGACTATCATCTGTCTCAACTTGTATGTGAGCATCTGCTTCATATGTTCCTTGTTGATTATTTTGAATTTCTTCTCCAACCTACTCTAGCACTAGGGATGGAGAAACTAGATCGAAGTCAATTAAATCACCATCGGGTTCAGGGCTTGTCTTCTCTACATTATAAATATCATGTATGGTCTCCTCCTCCGTAGATACCATATCTCAACTTCTAATGAGTTTCTTATTGATCGGGTCATATAATTTATAACCAAATTCATCCCAATCATAGCCCATAAATACACATTGTTGTGTCTAACATCAAGTTTAGACCTCTCATTCTTGGGAATATGCACAAGTGCCTTGCATCCAAAGACACGCAAGTGATTATAAGAGATATCCTTGCCTATCTAAACTCCATTTGGTACATCAAACTGTAGTATAACACATGGTGTTAGATTTAAAACATGCACAACTGTACTTAAAGCCTTACCCCAAAAATTCTTGGTAGCCTTGCCTATGAAAGCAAACATCTGGCTCTCTCAACTAGTGTTCTGTTCATTTTCTTTTCCAAGCCATTCAATCGAGGAGCCCTTGGAGGTGTCTTTTGATGCCAAATATCCATTTCTTTGCAATAATTATCAAAAGGTCCTGAGTACTCCCCCCATTATCTGTGCGGATGCATTTCAACTTTTTTCCAGTTTGTCTCTCAACTAAGGCTAGAAACTGCTTAAATACATCTATCACCTGATCCATTGTCTTCAAGGTGTAAATCCATAACTTCCTAGAGTGATCATCAATGAAAGTTACAAAATAAAGTGATCCACTAAGTATTCTTGTCTTCATAGGACCATATACATCAGAGTGTACCAAGTCTACTATATTTGACTTCCTTCAAGGAGGAGAACTCTTGAAGGAGGCTCTGTTTTGCTTCCCTACTAAGCAATGAACAAACTTTTTCAAGTGAATATTATTCATTCTAGATAGAATCTTCTTCTTTGACAATATCATCATTCATTTTTTACTCATGTGCTCAAGCCTTTTGTGCCACAACTCAATAGTATCCTCATTCTCCACTGCATTTACAATGCCTTTGGAGAGCTATTCCTGCAACAAGTACAATGTGGAACACTTTTTTCCTCTTGCCACAACCATAGCACCTTTTGTGAGCTTCTATTGTCCATTACTAAAGTATTACAAATCCCTCATCATCAAGTCTACCTGCAGAAATTAAATTGAAGCGGATGTCAGGAACATGTTTCACAACCTTAAGAACTAACCTTATGCTAATATTGGTTTCCAAACAAACATTTCCTATGCCAACAGCTTTTGCCAAGCCATCATTCCCCATCTTTACAATCCTAAAGTCACCGGGTGTATAAGATGTGAAGAAGTCCTTTCGAGACATGACATGAATAGAGGCACCACAATCAATCACCCAACTAGTCTCATCGCATACAATGTTAACAACATCATTATCAGAGACAATGAGAAAGTCTTCTAAAATGGCAGTAACTCTTTCATCATTGATATTATCATCTTTCTTCTTCTCTTTGGCTTTTTCCTTTTTATTCTCTCTTTTCAGTTTTTGACAAAACTTCTTGGTATGACCTTTTAAACCATAATGATAACATTCAACATTTGTAAACCTGTTGGATTTTCCTCTGCTCCTGTTTCTGTTCTTTGGATCTCTACTTTTGCTCCTCTCTCTTTTCTCGGTGACTAAAGCGTTTGAAATTGAAGAGGAATTATGTGACTTTCTTCTCATCTCTTCATTCTGAATACTATTTTTGGCTAAATCCATCGAGATTATACCATCTGGAGCTGAGTTTGATAATGACATTCTACTCTCCCATGACTCCGATAAAGTACCAAAAAGCCATAGTCTCTGTATCTCTTCATCAAATTTGATACTCATTGCAGCCAACTAATTAATGATTCCTTTAAATGAATTCAAGTGATCTATCATCAGGGTTCTATCTTGGTATTTCAAAACCTTCATTTGTTTGATCAAATATAGCTTATTATTTTTAGTCTTTCGAGCATACAATTACTCAAACTTTTATATAAAGTGCGAGCATTTGTCTCTCCACAAATATGGTTCAACACATTATCATCCACATATTATCTAATGTACCCACATACTTTTTGATGAACAATGTTCCATTCATCATTGGTTTTATTAGTAGATTTATCGGTATTAAAAGCCGATAGATAATAATCTTTCACATAAAGAAGGTCCTCCATCTTTCTTTTCTAGACATGATAGATTGAACCATTCAAACTAACTATTCTACTCGTATTAATTTTCATTGTTCAGCCCAAATATGCAACTTAGCAAACAACCTTGCTCTGATACCACTTTGATGGGGAGGAGAATGGGGTAACCGAGAGATGTACCCGGTTAATAGAAATGCGGAACAAATTCTTTCCCTCTTTGGTGAACCTAGTAGGAAACAATCAAGTAGAGTTTGATGGAGAAATTTATTAAACACAAGGTGTGCAATAATCAAGCTCCCAAGTGTATAACTAAATGCATAAATCAGTGGGCAAATTTATCATAGACACAAACACACATCGGCACTATCAATTTAATGTGGAAAACCTCCCCAATGAGAGGAGTAAAAACCACGAGACCGTCCACTAAAATCTACTATCTCCAAATAATGGGAACACACAAGAGTCTTCTCTAACTGGAATTAGAGGCACACAATCATTCCAAACAGCAAGAACAACATACCCTTGGCATACATCATCAACAAGATGAAATCCCAAAAGAAATAAATAAGAGATTGAAGAGATCTCACCAAAACAGGGGTACCGAAAACGTTGCTGGAAAACTAAGTTAGGAACATCCAAACAACAATCACACAATACCAAATGAAGATCGGTGTGTTACAAAGCTGATATCAAAAAATCAGCTCAAATACCATGGATGACCATCCAATTGAGCTCTTGAAGTTGACTGCTGACAGCTATCTAACCCAGAATTTTTCTGCTTCTCTCCCTTTCTTCTTTTCTGAATCTTAGCCAAATAGCTGCTCTCTTTTTCTCTTTTGCTTTCACTTAAACAAAGTTAAATGAGTAAATTCTCATCAATACTTTTGTGACAAAAATTCTCTCATGGGCCTCAAACAAAGATGGACTTCACCTAAAGAAGGTGAGCATACTTAGGCCACCCTCCACAAGGAGGAAAACCCAACCCAACATAAATTCATCCAAAATTAACAATAAGAAATTCATCTTCCCACTTTCAATTTGCCAATCGAAACTATTGGCCACTTCCCCCACTTTGGTGCATGAAAGTTGGAAATTAATGATAAAAGATTAAAAGTTTGTTTTCCTGCTTGCCTTGATCTACTACTACCGTTGCCTTGAATCTATTAGGGGTGCAGCAAGAAAATCTTACCCAGTGTGGTCATAGATCACAAACACGCAATGGTATCATTGGGGAAGAGTGGTCGTAGATCTGCTCGACCGTTGCTTCTTTGGTCTAAGATTAGCTAGGGCGTGGTAGGACTTGCTTGTTCTGGTGCGTGCCTGATACAAATAGGGGCTCATCTCTTGCTTGGTTCTCGCTTGGTCCGACTGATAATTCACATATGACCCCGTGTTCGATAGCTCAATCGTAGTAATGTTAATTGTGGTTACATCCATAAGTAGCTTGATCCATCTGTTTTCCATTTCATATATGTCCCACTATCCGCATTCCACTCCTTCATTAATGTTGGGGCAACTCAGATGTGGATGAAATCATGAAGATAAATTTATATTCATTCCTTTAGGTGGAAAAGATTGATGGTGTGCTTCCAAAATGGCTCTCGACTAGGCTACATCAACTCTTTATCTCTCTCTCTCTCTCTCTCTCTCATTTATTAACACCAAATGAACTAATTAAGATTCATTCGAAACGATCCATTATTTCCAATTAGTTAATGGCCGATTAAGAACCAAGTAATCTATCCTACACCAAAACATGTACCAAAGATGGTTTAACCAGTCGTCATTTGGAATGTCAAACAAGCTATTAGCCTAAAAGGCATGAAATTAGATATAAAGCCATTGATTTATTAATTTTATTGGAACGCAGACATACATATTATCATAAGCATTACAAGCTATTACATGCATTCTCTCTAAGAATCATTGGAGCAGTCCTCCGGAAAGAAGGAGAGGGTATTTCCATGTAAATAATATAAGAATCCGAAATTCACATGTTGGTATGTTCCGATTAAACTGTGGCATATCTCATCCTTAATTTCAAATGAATTTTCAGGCCCAAGAACAAGATCAACATTTTTGAAATGGCATGTGATGCTTGTAAACTTCTTGATACAATTGATGATCCCTTTGTAGGATTTTCTTCACATTATAAGGCAATAAAGTGCAAGGATATCCTGAGCATTGTTTCAAGCCGTATCGGATTGGAATTGGTTGAGACTGATCTCCGATCTAGTATCGATTCGAATTATTTCAGGGGTAAAATAATAAAAAAAGAGCATTTTTTACAAAAATCAGAGATAAAATAGACTGATACCCACTGATCCGATCTAATCCTATCTGATCCAATCCAAATCAATATGAGGAGAGAACGATTCCCATACCGATATCGTCCCCTAAATCCTTGATCCTGGGTCTATTGCTGTCCACCAACTAATTAAAGGAGGATAGGAAAGACGTTGACCTGCAAATGCCTATTTCCAACAAATCCAAGTAGTAGGTACCTTCAAGGCTACGATAGGTCCTTGCAAATAAAATCGGGTGGTTTTTACCACTCGGCCTCATGGATTTATTTTCGTGTCTTCTCCAAACCCTAGATATGGCCCTTCACCTGCTGCTCCACCTTCTGTTAAATACTATGTGAGTCCATAATAAGGTTCCAAATGCCATCCTCCATTTTAGGATACACTGTAACATTTTCAAACTCCGCCCACACCTACCTGCACTCATGGCACGCTGTATGACCTCTCCGTAGCTACCAAAACACCTGTGGAACACATGTACATCACACTGCACTTCACTAATTTATCAAGCAAGTCACATGCCCAGGCCTGGGACTTTCTAATTTGAAACCCAATATATAGATGTGAGTCTTGGGCTTGTCTTTGCCCTTTATCAAGACCTTAATCTGAACCTGGACGATATTGAAATTCTTTTTATTTTTTGATGGGAAAAGAAAAACTTCATTGATCCGGATTTGATGACTGGATGATATTGAATTGCTTAAACCAAACCGATGAGTCTTGGGTTTTTTTTTTCTCCTCTCCCTCCTTTCTTGTTTTCTGTATTTGGTGTCTTCTAAGTCCCAGCTTGTTCTATGTTTTTTCTTCTTTTTTTAATACACATGAATTTTTAGCCAAAAAAAAAACTCAAACCATTAGGGTGGCTTGGTGAAATAGTTAATAGGGCTTGATCTGGTCCCTAAAATCATGTTCAAAATCAAAACCTCAGTCAATGACAATCAAAAGAAGCCCTAAGGCTGCTTAAAATTTCCTCAACTATTTTGATTTCTGAGCACAAATTGTTTCAGAAAAAGACAAATAATCTTATGCAGGGCCACCACAATTCTCTGGAGCAAAGAAGAGAGCTCCCAACTCCAAATCATAGGAGAACCTGTGTTGGGTTTGCTGATAAGCTCCAAGCATTGTAATGGCGTCTGATTTAAGTGCTACACAAACATAATTTTCCCCTACTACAAATACACCAGTGGGCTGCACAACAAGGTCAGCTCCTCTGAAATGGAATGTCATAGTTGGATACCTAAACCCAGGCGGGACCCTATGAAAACAAAGATCTAACTCGGGCAAACCACTTGGTCTACTTCCACTATCGTACGGTTGAATACCAAACTGTTCAAAGTATCGAATAAGAGCATTTCTTACAATGGCATAAGCATTAAGAACTAGTGAAGTCATTGGAGCTCCTGAATCTATGACGCAACCACCAAAGCGGAAAAATCCCCGTAGTCTAAGGCGAATTCCTGCAACGCTGATATCTTGCAATTCCAAGTAGTAGAGTGCTAGGTTAGATCCTTTCAACAATGGTGTAGACACAACTTGTGGTCCTACCATCCTTGCACCTTCTCCGATATATAACTGAGAACTGGTGTACTCAGAGGTAAATAAGCAATAAGAGAAGCGTCTTTTCAATACTTGTCTCCATATGGGAGGATAACCATTGCCTTCGGGCCCTAAGCCCAAAATCCCAACAATTTTATTCTGCTGTGGAAAGCGATAGTTGTGATTTTGCAAGGCACAAGACAAGAATAAATTTGTATGAGATTCCGTAACTCCAGACATATCAGAAGTGAAGGTTAAGGTCTCTCTTGCAATGGTTCCTCTCATTAAGGCCCCATCGTTACCAACGTAGCCTACTATGAATCCATAGGATGATCCATAGCAATCCTGTCTTAGAGTTGGACAGTCTTTGTGACCATAAGGAATGGACCTGTAACTTTGAGATCTTGAGAATGGGAAATTGGGTGTCTGTATAAGGGGAAAGCAAGGATTGCAACCTTCACACTGGACCCAAGTAATGTAACTTCTAGTGTCCATGATCAAGTAATAAGGAAGCCACTTTGGGCCAGGAATAGGTGGAAATGAACCGATACCCACCATGGCTACATAGTAGCCACTAGTTTTTTTCACTATTGCCCCTATGTCATCAACCTCACTACTACCATTCCAGTACTTTCCTTGACTCATTGTTGTGGTTGGGAATAGATGGTGCATACGAGCATCTGTGGCTTGAATAAGTAGATTAATCTTCTCCACATCTGTTACGTTCTTCCCTGGATAAAATGGTGAGTGGACAGAGAATGGATGAATGAGACTTAGAGTGATGGACTCAGGACCTTCATGGACAGCAGAATGCAATAGCAATGCACTTGAGAGGAGACAAATTATACATAACAAACTCTCCATTAAAGCTATTAGAGCTATAAAGATAACAAAGAATGGAATGTGAGCACCAAGGCCAGAGGACAAAGAGATTTACAATTGAAAATTATCCAAATATAGGACCAAATTAAATGTAGAACTGAAGGTTGTGATAAGAAACGGTTGGCACTTTTGTCTTATATTAATGAAAGAAAAATAGATGGAAAGGTTTTAATGTAAACGAAAAACCTGGCCAGTCCAACGAAGATTTATAACTTTGAGGTAACTGCATTAACATGTTAGAAAACAAAATCAATAGTTGGGGGAAATTTACTCTCACTTCCCTACACTAAACCTCTATTTACTAAAATTTTCCTACCTTTAATTTTTTTTTTTTTTTTGATACTCCCTTATATTTGAAATTTTACATCTTTTTCTCCCTTACATTTTTTAAATGACCAGATTACCCCTCTTTTCACCTGTTAACTGGTTCATCTCTCTTTCCCTCTCTTATAATTTTCTCTCTCCTTCTCCTCCTACTCCTCCTCCTCCTGCATACAAGGCAGAAGGGTACAAGGTCTTGGCACAAGTCTCCAGCCCTTAGTTTCTTTTCTCGGGTGGATTGTGGAACCTGCTATCCCGGCATACCCATCTGTATCTACTGGCTTCAAATCCCCTCAAATCTCACAGCTGCTAGCTTAGGCCTGAACTTCATAAGTGCACAACCTCCCTTTTTTTTTTTTGCTAGAAATCAAAATTGTATTAAAATGGGGAAGAGAAAAAATATATAAAGGTACATCAAGAGAAACCGAAGCTAAATAAAGGACCCCACCTTTGGCATTGCCATCAGCAAGGTCCTCCAAAGCTATCTGAAGAATCTAAATCTTGGTTTGGAGAAAGAATCCCATCTAATCTCATTAATATGAGTAGGAAATTCCTCCATGGTTTCAGATAATCCTGTTTTTGCAAGGTAATCTGCAATGGGATTGGCTTCCCTGAAGCAATGAGTAATCTTCCATGAAATAGAATTGAGGTAGTGCTGTAGAGAGAGCCACTCTTGCAGGGCAAACCAAGGGAGAGACTTGCCTTGAACAGCGGTGACTACTGCCATAGAGTCAGATTCAATCCACAAGTTTGTAATCCTTTGACCCATTGCATGGCGGATACCATGAAGAAAACTCATGAATTCTGCATAGTAGTTCGTATTGATGCCAAGGAAGTGCTTGAAGGAGAATATAACTTTCCCATTGGAGTCACGAATGACGCCCCCACCTCCTGCTCGACCAGGGTTCCCCATGGAACTACCATCAATGTTTATCTTTGACCAGGCGAGTGGAGGCTTGCACCAAATGACTTCAAGAATGGAGGGAGGGACGCCTAGAGCTGCATGTAACCCTAGCTTCCTGCAGCAAAGAAGATCAGCAGTAGACCGAATGACCCCTTTTAAGTCGAGATTAGACTCCTTAAGTGTTCTCAATATTTTCTTGAACAGCAGAGAGGCATCCCTACTTTTACCACCATGCCATCAATGATTCCTTTCTTACCAAATAGTGTTGGTCACTATAATCAAGCCAGCCACCCAAGGGTCCTTTACCGACAAAATTCTTTGCTTTCGTTTCCACCAGGAGATCAATTCAGCAATTGAGGATTGATCCTTCCAAATCAAACCAAAACAGCTCAAGAAATTTTCCCAGAGGATCTGAGATACACTGCAATTTAAGAAGAGATGGGGCAGAGTCTCAGAGTGGAAACCGCACATGATGCATTTGGAGGCTAAAGAGATGCCTTTTTTTCCTAATGATATCATCAGTAGGAAGCTTCCTGTGACACAGACGCCAGCCAAAGGTTGACTGACGAGGAGAGAGGCCTTTCATCCAGACCAGCTCATGCCAAGGAACCTTGGGATTTCGGTGGCGAATATCATTCCAAGCGGAGAAAGTACTAAATTGACCAGAGGTGGAGAGGGTCCAAACACATTTATCTTCTATGTTACCTCTAGGGATATTGATAGTTGAAGCAGCTATAAAAAAATCTTGAATAAGAGAAGATGAGACCGTGGGGAAGTTCCACTCATTATTTTCAATAAAGTCCGCAACTGTCATGGAGGAAGATGCAAACAAATCATCTCTCAAACCCGCTTTTTCTTGAAAAGATTCAGAGTCAACCCATCTGTCTTTCCAGCAGTTTATAGATAACCCATTACCTACCACCCATCGCTCCTTGCTAGAGACAAGAGACCACATTCTCCGAAGGCCTGGCCAAATCGTGGAAGATTTATATCCTTTCTTAAGCTCCCCATTTTTCCTCAAAAAGCGAGCATTAATAATATTGCTCAGGGTTGATGATGAGTGCCTTATATTCCATACCTGCTTACAGAGAAGAGCTTTGTTGACATCCCTTAGATGCCTAATTCCAAGCCCTCCTTCTTGTTTAGGTTTGCAGATTGAGTCCCAATTAACTGTAACTCCTTTGGCTGTTTCAGGATCGCCACTCCAAATGAAATTCCGCATCCATCTCTCCATGATGTTTAGTAAGGAGCTAGGCCACCAGTAAACAGAGAAATTGTGGGACAGCATACCAGAAATAACAGATCGAACTAGTTCCACCCTACCAGCCATGGAGAGGAGCTTTCCTTTCCAACCAGCCATCCTTCCTTTAATTTTATCCATCACCGGGAGGAGAGGTTCACAAGTGACCCTACCCTTGAAAATTTCCACTCCCAGATATTTTGTAAGGAACTTGCAGATGAAGATTCCAAGGGTATCAGAGATGAGTTGCTTCCTATCTAGAGAGATCTTCCCCAAAAAAAGCTTACTCTTGTTGTGGTTGATTTGTTGACCAGAAAACTGTTGATACTTTGTAAGGAAGTCATTAAAATGTCTGACATATCTGATGGAGCCATTTAAAAAGAAGAAAATATCGTCTGCAAAGAGGAGAAAACCAGGCATTTGGACACCACGAGGTCCTTTGATGGCTTGTAGTTTCTTGTCTTGAAGCATAAGGCGGATTCCCCTACACAGGACCTCCTCGGCAAGGATAAATAAAAGAGCGGAGATGGGGTCACCCTGACGCAGCCCTCGCTCAACACCAAAGAACCCAACCGGACCTCCATTGAGCAACACTGAAATTTTGGATGTACGAAGAATTTGATGCAACCAATCAATCCAAGTATCAGGGAAACCAAACTTTTTCAAGATCTGGAAAAGAAAGCTCCAAGATACAGTGTCAAAGGCTTTCTGGATATCTATTTTTATCCCCATACCTCCACCTCTTGTACAGTCAAACATGAGATTAGCTAACTCTGAAGCGAGGCTGATATTGGAGTGAATAACCTTGCCCTTCTGAAAGGCGCCTTGCTCTTCTGAGATGAGCTTAGGGAGGAGAGAAGAGAGCCTTGTGGCCATAACCTTGGACAAAATTTTACAGAAAAAATTTTGCATGCAAATCGGCCTAAACTTGTCCAGAGAAGTTGCACCTTCCATTTTCGGGATGAGGACCAAGAAGCTATTATTGATTCCTTTGGGAAGGGTTCCAGATCTGAAAAAACTCTTCACAGCACAGCAAACATCAAAACCAATCAGCTTCCAACAATGTCTGAAGAAAGCACCAGAGAAACCGTCTGGGCCTGGAGAACTATCAGGGTCCAGGTCCCATATTGCATTCTTGATTTCTTGATCATTTGGGATGGCTTCCAATCCTCTAACGTCAAGGTCATCAAGGATATGGGGAATGTAGTCCAATAGCGCTCCATGCTCAAGGGTGGGGCTGGCTTTATGGATAGTCTCATAGTACTCCACAACATGAACAGCCAAATCATCCATATTTGATGTAGTTGAACCATCAACCTTTTGAAGAGAGCGAATCGAGTTCTTCCCCCTTCTGATTTTCGCAGATAAATGGAAGAACCTAAAGTTTCGGTCTCCTTGAGAGAGCCATCTATTTCTAGCTCCTTGTTTTATGTTTTCGTTTAAGCACTTATGTGTAATTTTTTTTTTATTTATTGAATGCAAGCACTTTTTTTTTTTATTCAGTCTTTTATTTTATTTATGGTATTGAAGTTGAAATTTTCAATTTCTAGTTCTAGGCTTAGTTCTAGGTGACAAGAACAAGTTGTAAAGCATCTCTTTCAAGTTCAGTTTTTTTTCTTCATGATTTGTTTTCTCCAAGCCTAGTAATTTCAGATTTGATTTAGTTTAGATCTGGTTTTTAGGGTTGGTAGTATCTCAAATCAATCAAATTTTCAGTTCAAGGATTGAAGTTCAGGTAGGTAGGCTTCTTCATAAGTCATCTCATCCCCCCTCTCATTCCCTCTTCTTGCTACCCTTTCATTCTTAATTTAGGATTTAAATTTTAGTTTTTACTTTGATGCTTTCCCTTTCCCCCAAGGTCCTTGGCTAGATGCATGTATTGGCTTCACCCCTCTCTAATCATGGAGCCATCATTTTACTTTTGTTATTTATATTGCATCCCTTCCCATAAAGTTAAGTAGAGCAGCCCCTGTAAGAGTAACTCTCTGGTCAAGTAGGGTAGCTCATATTATTTATGGTGCATCCCTCGGGCTAAGTAGAGAAACCTACTTGTATGCCTCTCTCTGGCTTTATCCCCTTTATTTGCACATTTCTTTACTTTTCAGCACTTTTTATTTCAGCACTTTTATTTCAGTTATTTGATTTTTAATTGCATGGTTTGAGTATTTAAATTCCTAGATGACGAATGGTTAGTGTTAGATGTGAATGGTTAGGTCATTCAATTTTTGTTGCAATTTCAATTCCAATTTCCCTAGATGTGTTGGTTAGGACACTTTTAGATACATTTGTGTTAGGACGGTAGTTAGATGTGGATCACCATAATCAATCGTTACACTCTCGCATAACTAAAAGAAGCTAAAAATAAAGTAGTTGCTCTCCTTGTGTTTGACCCGTTAGCTACATTGATCTGTACGCTTGTGGTTACTTTTTTAAAATTCAAACATTTATTGTTGTGGTTCTACTCACTAAGTTTCTTCCCGGAAACTTACCCTCATAACTTGTAGATGACATTGGTTAGTATTATTATGGAGAGGATGTGAATATTGAACTTATTGTTGATCAGCAGGAGAACATTGCTTATGGATTTGAAGAAGACAATAATATTTACGATAATTTACAATGCCACCCCTGTAGAATGCCAGTATTATAGGAACACCCCCTCTCTTTCACCAAATTAGACTCAAACCCCCTACCGTCAGTCTCTGTTAAGCGATGCTATGAAATGACACTTTAACCCTTATGAGTAAAACACCATTTATCTCATTATCCCAAAAATACCCCTCTCTTCACTTGTATACAATTTCATTCCCTCCTCATCACTTTCTCTCCCTACCTGTGACTTGTGGTTCAGACGAGGCATACATCGCTAACCACTATAGGCTTCTAAGGGAACCCACCAAAAACTACTAAAAAATGAATTTGTTTAATCAAAGTAACGACATCACAACAAGCTGTAATGGCAGAAGAGAGAGTGATGTCGTCCAAGTCAAGACCCATATCATGCATTTCAGTAAACAGTTACAGGGCAGGTGAGGTCACTCCACAGTTGGCATAAACAGAGACGAAAGTGTAGTAAGAGACGACGTCAGGTTTGGGAATTTGATCAAACAACTGGTGGACAAGGTGAGTTTGTGACTTTTTGGCGTAAGCTGAGACTATGGCATTAAAAGAGAAGACATTTGGTTGAGGTGTCGAGGGGTTGAAGATCCTCGACATGAGGTGGTAGTCATAATGAAATTTCAATTCCATTTTATCTTATTTTGTGTGTGGCATTTCTGAGGAGTTTTTTTTTTTCGCTAAAGATTCAGAATTTCATTAAGGAGAAATGAAAAAGAAATACATCAACAACTCAAAATCTGAATTTTCCCCCACCTTCGGCATTCCCATCAGTAGGGAGAAAACACAGAAAAGAACTTAAAACCAAAATCTAAGCCTAGACTTGGCATCATGAGCTACCTAATCCCAAATGTGCTTAGGAAGATGAACATTTTTCTCAGATGATCCTGATTTTGCCGCACCTCAGGCCAAAAAATTAGCTATACTATTGGCCTCCCTAAATCAATGAGATATCTTCCAGTCAATGGAGGGAAAGCAAGGCTCCAGGGATATCCATTCTTGGGCGACAAACCATGGAATGGATCTAGGTTTGACTGCCACTACCACTGCTGTAGAGTCTGACTCAATCCAGAGAGATGTCGCTCTTAGATCTTTGGCCATTTGAATACCTACAATCAAACCTTGAAATTCTGCTACATTATTAGTTTGAACCCCAATAAATCTCTTGAAAGAGCCAATCACAACTCCAAGATCATTTAAAAAAACTCCACCTGCGTCGGCCCTACCAGAAAGAGGCTTACACCAGAAGATTTCCGAAGATTTCTGAGGAGTTGGTAAAGCATACAAAGATGAAGAAAGAGATGAGATGTGTTTCCAATTATAAGGTTATTGTCGTGAAAATATACGGCTTAATACCATACTGGTTGACGCCATTAAAACTAGAAAGAGAGAGTCAGCTTGTACAAAAAAAAAACAGAGAACACTTAAAATAGAGAACATAGTTTAGACAAAAAAAAAAAAACCCTAATTGATCAGCTTCTTGATTGGTGCCCTCACCCTCAATTCCAACCCCAATCCCAGAAAAAAAGAAAAGAAAAATCAGCTCTACTTTCAGTTGGTGGAAGAGCAGAGAATTCAGTTTCCAATGATCCTAGAATCGAGTTGGAGAACTGTATTAGACTCCTACATGAGAATCCCCGTCGCCAAGGTCTAAAATCGTTTGCACTTTTCAAGTCTAATGTTGATTCTGGATTCAATCCATCAGCTTTGTCCTGTAATTCCCTTATAGTTGCACTCGTGAGGTACAAGGAGTTAGTCTAACGTCGCCAGCAGAGACTATGGACTGTCCCAAACCAAAGTCGAGAGTTCATGTTTCTGTAAACACAAACCAAAGTGGGTTAGGGTTGTGGTGAAATCGATTTGGGGACTACAAGTAATGAGGGTAATTTCGATACTTCATTATTTTTAAGGGCAAAATGTATTTAGAAAAAAAAAGAACTGCTGATGTTAGCATTTTTGGTATATTGTAACAATGATTGACGGTAAGGGGTCTGAGTCTAATTTGGTGAAAGAGAGATGGTGTTCCTATAATACTAGCATTCTCCAGGGGGTGGCACTGTAAATTACCCTAATTTTTATTTTTAGATGATGTAGAATTTGAGTTAGACTTTGAAGACATAATTTAATTCAAAATTACTTAAAGTTTGAAAGTTGACAAAAATAGTTAAACTTTGAATTTTAATTTATATTAGTTTAGTTAACTCTTACTTGCACTTATGTTTGTGCGGATGCTACTTCGATTCATTATCTCTTAGAACTTACCAATCCTTTGGACAGTTGATGCCTAAAAACCCTAGGCCGGGTTTCAAGGCGTCACAAGAAAGGCTGGTTTGATTGGTTTGAAACATACTCTGATTTGATTTGTCTAACTTTGGTTCCATAGCAACAGGGCAAGGAAGGATCACAACCTTCACTTTGTCGCCTTATTGTTGTGGTTGGCAATAGTTGTTGCATATAGGCTTCTATGGCATAAATAAGTAGATTAATCTTTTCCACATATGTTATGTTCTTCCTTGGAAATAATGGTGAATGGACAGAGAATGGGTGAATGACGCTGAGAGTGATTGACTTCGAACCTTCATGAACAACAACAAAGGCCATGAACATCAGGGCAGGGTCATGGGCTCTTATAAAAAATATATGGGTATTATTAGAGTATTTGAAGCGGAGGTGGAGGGTCTGATGGAGGGGTTGCTACGAGCAAAGGCCATGAACATCACTTGTTTATGGGTGGAGTCAGACTCTAGCTCGGTTGTGCTAGCAATTCAGCAAAGGAAAATTCCATGGTATGCTCTCCAACGATGGATGTATCTTAAGCCGTTCCTTGACAGTATCAGCTGGAAGATATCTTATAATTTCAGGGAAGGGAACTCTATAGCTGATTACTTGGCCAGAGATGCGGCGAAGACAGGGATTTCGGGTGATAATGTGGTCCTTCCCTCCCATATTCTTGATCTCTTGCAAAGGGATTCAGATGGGAGGCGTCATTTTTGGTCTAATTAGTGCTTCTTTATCCTCCTGCTGATGGCCATGCCGAAGGTGGGAGGGTAGAGTTAGCTAGGCTCTTTTGTTTGAATCTGTTTTATTGTATGGCTTTTATTTTCCTTTCTCTGATCTTTTAATGAAATAATCTTTTAGCAAAAAAGAAAAACAACAAAATGTAGTAGCAAAGCATTTGAAAAGAGATAGATTAGAGATAACAAAGTCTCCATGAAAGCCATTTAAGCTATAAAGCTAACATAGAATGGAATGTGAACACCAAGGCCAGAGGACATGAGATTTATAATTGGGCATTATCCAAATATAGAACCAAATTAAATGTAGAACTAAAGGATGCGATAAGAAAAGCTGGCCTTTTGTCTTATGTTAATGAAGGGGAAATAAATAGAAAGGTTTTAATGTGAATGAAAAACCCAGCCGATTTGAGGATGATTTATAATATGAAGGTAACTACCATAACTCTTCAGATAAGAAATGAATAGTTGGAAATTAAAATCTCTCTCTCTCTCTCTCTCTGTGATCCGGCTCCTCTCCTGAGCGCCCATCGCCCAGGTCTTGGCCATAGCTACCTGGGCCAATGCCACGTTTCCAGGCGATTATCCAACGGTTCTTGACACCTCACTTTTCGTGTCTCTGTCAATGTCTTGCTTGCCGTGCCTCTTTTCAAAGTGTTGGATCTTTGCCTGGACACATGGCGCTTGCCCAGGTAGCTAAGGGCTGACCTAGGCGATGGGTGCTCATGTGAAGTCGAATCTCTCTCTCTCTCTCTCTCACACACACACACATATAAAATAGGCCATTAGCCCAAAACATGGACATACATATTAGTATAAGTATGTAAAACATGGACATACGTATTAGCATAAGTATGAAAAACATGGACATATGTATTAGCCTGAATGGAATGAAATTAGATATGAAGCCATTGATTTTATTGGAACATCATACATATTATCATAAGCATTACAAGCTATTACTTGCATTCTCTCTAATTAGAATCCTTAGAGCAGTCCTCCGGAGAAAAGGAGAGGGTTCTTCCATGTAAATCATATAAGAATCGGAAATTCGCTTGTTGGTATGCTCCGATCAGAATCTCTTGTAATTCATTAATAGGTGCTATTGCTAAGCAAAAGTAGTCATCCTTAATCAGAAATGAATTTTCAGGCCAAAGAACAAGATCAGCATTTCTAAAATGGAATGTGATGCTCGGAAAATTGTTGAAACCATTAGTCCGATCAAAACATAGATCCATAAGATCCCTTGGTGGGATTCTCTTCACATTATAAGGCTGCAAGTAATGTAACAGATAAGATTTCATACTTGCAAAAGGCCCTGGGGGAAATAAAGTGTAGGGACTTCCTGAGTCTATTAGTGTCTGCCAAAGAGTTAGAGGAGGATTGGAAATACGTTGATCTGCAATGCTGAGAGCCAAGAAGTCCAAGTAGTAAAGACCTGCAGCAGGTCCTGTCAAAATTGGGGTAGTTTTTACCACTCGGCCTTCTGGATATATTTTTGCGTCTTCCCCAAATCATAGATATGTATTAATCCCTTGATTACCATACATTGGCTGCAAGCAATATGAGAATCGATGCTGGAAGCGATCGCCCAACTGCGAAATGAAGGATTGAGGTGTAGACCCTATACCCATTATACCAGCTATCTCATTATTTGGCATAAATTGAGTATCAAAGTTAACATTGCTCAAGCCACAACCAAAGACTATGTCATTGATAGAAGTTGTGCCCCCAGCGTCATTGAATGTAAATTTTTCACTTGCAATGACTCCCTCTGTTTAAGGGACCCTGAGCATTCGCATACCGTATTCTGTATGAGCATAAACTTGTATCTTCCCAGCATTGACCGGGTGTACATAGGGGGTTGAGAGGCTCAATATCACATCGAAGAGGATGATAAGTAGTTGATCTGGAATACCCAAATAGTGGGGATCTTTGACGGAAGCAACTTTTGCAACCTTCACATTGTAACCACAACCAATCACTCCCAGTATCTAATATGAGATAATAGTTTTGATATTGGCCATCAATTGTACCGATGCCAACTATCACTATAAAGTCGAAACCATGGTAATCAACAGGAATACTTATCTCGTCGGGACGAGTACCTCTAGCTATTTGGATCATCCGACGAGCATGGGCTATAGTGCGATTAACATACCTAGAAGTTCTCTCTTCGCTTGAAAGCTTACCTGGATAGAGAGGTGACTCCACTGAATCTCGGTGGATGAGCTTGAGACTGAGGCTTCCAGATTGTGCCAAAGTAAACTGTAGTAGTAACACAATTGAGAGAAGTCTCAGAAAGAACATGCACATTGTCCTTCCCATTAGGGCACTTTCTGGTGCGGAAGAATGGACTGGTAGATGGTTAACAATGAGTGAAATCTATACCAAGGACAGAGAACAAAGAGATTTATAATTGAAAATTATCCAAATATAGGACCCTATTAAATGTAGAACAAAGGATGTGATAAGAAATGGCTGGCACCTTTATCTTATATTAATGAAGGAAAAATAGATGGAAAGGCTTTAATGTAAATGAAAAACCCGACAGTCCAACGAAGATTTATAACTTTGAGGTAACTGCATTAACTTGTCGGAAAACAAAATGAATAGTTGGAGGGAAATTTACTCTCTCTCCTCTACACTTAACCTTTATATACTAAAATTTCCTTACCTTTATTTTTTTTATACTCCTTTATATTTGAAATTTTACATACTTTTCTCCCGTAGTCTTTTTAAATGACCAGATTACCCCTCTTTTCACCTGTTAACCGGTTCATCTCTCTTTCCCTCTCATAATTTTCACTCTCCTTCTCCTCCTCCTCCTCCTCCTCCTCGTGCAAACAAGGTAGAAGGGTACAAGGTCTTGGTACAAGTCTCCAGCCCTTAGTTTCTTTTATCGGGTGGATTGTGGAACCTGCTATCCCGGCATACCCATCTGTATCTACCGGCTTGAAATCCCCTCAAATCTCACAGTGGCTAGCTTAGGCCTGAACTTCATACATGCACAACCTCCCATTGGTGATGGTGGAAGTCTTGACGGTATAGAGACTGATTACCAGTAAAGGCAATGGTGACAAAGATATCAGCCTTTCAACCCCTCCCTAATGGTTTCTCTCTTCTCTCTACCCTCCACCTCATCAGAAAATCGTCCAAAAAGATCACCTTGGGCTTTCTCTCTTCTCTCCCCTATTTTCTTTCATTTTTCTCTTTATTCTCCTATTTTCCACCTCATCACTTTGGATCTATAAAAATCTCACCTACCAATTGAGATTCCACCCAATTAGGAAACCCAAAATCGTTGGACCTTCTCCTCTCTCCCCTATAAAAGAAAATTGTGTAAGAAGGAGGAGAGTGCACCTTTCTTCTCTAGTTTTTCTCTTTTTCTCTAGGTTTTTTCTCCTCTAGTTCTAATTCTCTAGTTCTTTGTTTTAGGTTTTGGTTTAAGCACTTATGTAATGTTTTTTTATTTAATGAATGCGAGCACTTTTGTTTTTGATTCAGTCTTTTATTTTATATTTTATGGTATTGAAGTTGTAATTTTCAATTTCTAGTTCTAGGCTTAGTTCTAGGTGACAAGAACAAGCTGTGGAGTATCTCTTTTAAGTTCAGTTTTTTTTCTTCATGATTTGTTTTCTCCAGGGCTAGTAATTTCAGATTTGATTTAGTTCAGATTTGGTTTTTAGGGCTAGTAGTATTTCAAATCAATCAAGTTTTCAGCTCAAGGATTGAAGTTCAGGTAGGTAGGCTTCTTCATAAGTCATCTCATCCCCCCTCTCATTCCCTTTTCTTGCTACCCATTCATTCTTAATTTAGGATTTAAATTTCAGTTGTTATTTTGATGCTTTCCCTTCCCCCCAAGGTCCTTAGCTAGATGCATATGTTGGCTTCGCCTCTCTCTAGTCATGGAGCCATCCTTTTACTTTCGTTATTTATATTGCATCCCTTCCCCTAAAGCTAAGTAGAGCAGCCCTTGTAAGAGTAACTCTCTGGTCAAGTAGGGAAGCTCATATTATTTATGGTGCATTCCTCGGGCTAAGTAGAGAAACCTACTTGTGTGCCTCTCTTTGACTTTGTCCCCTTTATTTGTATTTTTCTTTACTATTCAGTATTTTTTTATTTCAGCACTTTTACTTTCAGTTATTTGGTTTTTAATTGCATGGTTTGAGTCTTTAAATTCCTAGATGACGAATGGTTAGGGTTAGATGTGAATGGTTAGGTCGTTTAGTTTTTGTTGCAATTTAAATTCCAATTTCCCTAGATGTGTTGGTTAGAATGCTTTTAGGTACATTTGTGTTAGGATGACAATTAGAAGTGGATCACCATAATCAATCATTACACTTTCGCATTACTAAAAGAAGCTAAAAATAAAGTAGTTGCTCTTCTTATGTTCGACCCTTTAGCTCCACTAATCCGTACGCTTGCAGTTACTCTTTTAAAATTCAAACATTTATTATTGTGGTTCTCCTCACTAAGTTTCTTCCTGGAAACTTACCCTCATAACTTGTAGATGACATTGGTGAGGATTATTATGGAGAGGATGTAAATATTGAACCTATTGTTGATCAACAGGAGAATATTGCTTATGGATTTAAAGAAGACAATAATTTTTACGATAATTTACAATGCCACCCCTATAGAATGCTAGTATTATAGGATCACCCCCTCTCTTTCACCAAATTAGACTCAGACCCCTATCGTCAGCCTCTATTAAGTGTTGCTATGAAATGTTGCTTTTGCCCTTATATGTAAAACACCCTTATCTCATTATCCCAAAAATGCCCCTCTCACAACAAGCTGTAATGGCAGAAGAGAGAGTGATGTCGTCCAAGTCAAGAACCATATCACGCATTTCAGTAAACAATTACAGTGCAGGTGAGGTCTCTCCACAATTGGCATAAGTAGAGACGAAAGTGTTGTAAGAGACGAGTTCAGGTTCGGGAATTTGATCGAACAAGTGGTGGACGAGGTGGGTTTCTGACTCTTTGGCATAAGTTGAGACTATGGCATTGAAAGAGAAGGCATTTGGTTGAGGTGTCAAGGTGTTGAAAATCCTTGGTACGAGGTGGTACTGATAATGAAATTTTAATTCCATTTTATCTTATTTTGTGTGTGGCATTTCTGAGGAGGTATTTTTTTTCGCTAAAGATTAGGAATTTCATTAAGGAGAAATGAAAAAGAAATACATCAACAACTCAAAATCTGAATTTTTCCCCCACCTTCGGCATTTCCATCAGCCGGGAGAAAATGCAGAAAAGAACTTAAAACCAAAATCTAGGCCTAGACTCGGCATCATGAGCTACCTCATCCCAAATATGCTTAGGTCGATGAACATTTTTCTCAGATGATCCTGATTTTTTCGCACCTCAAGCCAAAAAATCAGCTATACTATTGGCCTCCCTAAATCAATGAGATATCTTCCAGTCAATGGAAGGCGAGTAAGGCTCCAGGGAGATCCATTCTTGGGCAAAAAACCATGGAATGGATCAAGCTTGGACTGCCACTACCACTACGCAGAGTATGATTCAATCCAGAAAGATGTCACTCTCAGATCTTTGGCCATTTGAATACCTGCCATCAAACCTTGAAATTCCACTACATTATTAGTTTGAACCCAAGAAATCTCTTGAAAGAGCCAATCACAACTCCAAGATCATTTTGAAAAACTCCACCTGCGTCAACCTTACCAGGGTTCCCCATGGAGCTACCATCCACATTTAATTTTTCCCAACTAGAAAGAGGCTTACACTAGAAGATTTCCAAATATTTCTGAGGAGTTGCTAAAGCATACAAAGATGAAGAAAGAGATGAGATGTGTTTCCATTTATAAGGTCATTGTCGTGAAAATGTACGGCTTAATACCATACGGGTTGATGCCGTTAAAACGAGAAAGAGAGAGTCAACTTGTACAAAAAAAACAAATACACAGAGAAGGAGATAAAGAGAGAGAACACTTAAAACAGAGAACATAGATCAAGAAAAAAAAACCCTATTTGATCAGCTTCTTGATTGGTGCCCTCACCCTCAATTCCAACCCCAATCCCAGAAAAAAAAAAAATCAGCTCTACTTTCTGCAGGTGGAAGAACAGAGAATTCAGTTTCCAATGGTCCTAGAATTGAGCTGGAGAACTATATTAGACTCCTACATAAGAATCCCCATCGCCAAGGTCTAGAATCGTTTGCACTTTTCAAGTCTAACGTTGATTCTGGATTCAATCCATCAGCTTTGTTCTGTAATTCCCTTATAGATGCACTCGTGAGGTACAAGGAGTTTGTCTAGCGTCGCCGGCAGAGACTATGGACTGTCCCAAACCAAAGTCGAGAGTTTATGTTCCTGCAAACACAAACCAAAGTGGGTTAGGGTTGGGGTGAAATCGATTTGGGGACTACAAGTAATGAGGTTAATTTTGATACTTCATTATTTTTATGGGCAAAATGTATTTGAAAAAAAAAAAGAACTGCTGATGTTAGCATTTTTGGTATATTGTAACAGTGATTGATGGTAGAGAGTCTGAGTCTAATTTGGTGAAAAAGAAAGGGTATTCCTAAAACACTAGCATTCTCCAGGGGTGGCGCTGTAAATTACCCTAATTTTTATTTTTGGATGATGTAGAATTTGAGTTAGACTTTGAAGACGTAATTTAATTCAATATTACTTTAAGTTTGAAAGTTGACATAAATAGTTAAACTTTGAATTTTAATTTATATTAGTTAAGTTAACTCTTACTTGCGGATGCTACTTCGATTCATTATCTCTTCGAACTTACAGATCCTTTGGACCGTTGATGCCTAAAAACCGTAGGCCAGGTTTCAGGACGTCACAAGAAAGGCTGGTTTGATTGGTTTGAAACACACTTTGGTTTGATTTGTCTAACTTTGGTTCCATAGCAACAGGGCAAAAAAGGATCACAACCTTCACTTTGTCGCCTTATTGTTGTGGTTTGCAATAGTTGTTGCATATAGGCTTCTATGCCAGGAATAAGTAGATTAATCTTTTCCACATATGTTATGTTCTTCCTTGGGTATAATGGTGAATGGACAGAGAATGGGTGAATCAGGCTTAGAGTGATTGGCGCAGAACCTTCATGAACAACAACAAAATGTAGTAGCAAAGCATTTGAAAAGAGATAGATTAGAGAAAACAAAGTCTCCATGAAAGCCATTTAAGCTATAAAGCTAACAAAGAATGGAATGTGAACACCAAGGCTAGAGGACATGAGATTTATAATTGAGAATTATCCAAATATAGAACAAAATTAAATGTAGAACTGAAGGATGCAATAAGAAAAGCTGGCCTTTTGTCTTATGTTAATGAAGGGAAAATAAATGGAATGGTTTTAATGTGAATGAAAAACCCAGCCGATCTGAGGATGATTTATAATATAAAGGTAACTGCCATAACTCTTCAGATAAGAAATGAATAGTTGGACATACGTATTAGCCCAAACGGAATGAAATTAGATATAAAGCCATTGATTTTATTGGAACATCATACATATTATTATAAGCATTACAAGCTCTTACATGCATTCTCTCTAATTAGAATCCTTAGAGCAGTCCTCCGGAGAAAAGGAGAGGGTTTTTCCATGTAAATCAAATAAGAACCGGAAATTCGCTTGTTGGTATGCTCCGAACAGAATCTGTTGTAATCCATTAATAGGTGCTATTGCTAAGCAAAAGTAATCATCCTCAATCAGAAATGAATTTTCAGGCCAAAGAACAAGATCAGCATTTCTGAAATGGAATGTGATGCTCGGAAAATTGTTGAACCCATTAGTCCGATCAAAACATAGATCCATAAGATCCCTTGGTGGGATTATCTTCACATTATAAGGTTGCAAGTAACGTAACAGATAAGATTTCACACTTGCGAAAGGGCCTGGGGGAAATAAAGTGTAGGGACTTCCTGAGTCTATTACTGTCGGCCAAAGAGTTAGAGGAGGATCGGAAACACGTTGATCTGCAATGCTGAGAGCCAAGAAGTCCAAGTAGTAAAGACCTACAGCACGTCCTGTCAAAATGGGGGTAGTTTTAACTACTCGGCCGTGTGGATATATTTTTGCGTCTTCTCCGAATCGTAGATATGTATTAATCCCTTGATCACCATACATTGGCTGCAAGCAATATGAGAATCGATGCTGGAAGCGATCGCCCAACTGCGAAATGATGGATTGAGGTCTAGACCCTATACCCATTATACCAGCTATCTCATTATTTGGCATAAATTGAGTATCAAAGTTAACATTGTTCAAGCCACAGCCAAAGACTATGTCATTGATAGAAGCTGTGCCCCCAGCATCATTGAATGTAAATTTTTCACTTGCAATGACTCCCTCTGTTACGGGACCCTGAGCATTCGCATACTGTACTCTGTATGAGCATAAACTTGTATCTTCCCAGCATTGACCGGGTGTACATAGGGGGTTGGGAGGCTCAATATCACATCGAAGAGGATGATAAGTAGTTGATCTAGAACACCCAAATAGTGGAGATCTTTGACGGAAACAACTTTTGCATCCTTCACATTGTAACCACAAAAAATTGCTCCCAGTATCGAATATAAGATAATAGTTTTGATATTGGCCATCAATTGTACCGATACCGACTATAACTATAAATTCGAAACCATGGAAATCAACAGGAATACTTATCTCGTCGGGACTACTACCTCCAGCTATTTGGATCATCCGACTGGCATGGGCTATAGTTCGATTAACATACCTAGAAGTTCTCTCTTCGCTTGAAAGCTTACCTGGATAGAGAGGTGACTCCACTGAATCTCGGTGGATGAGCTTGAGACTGAAGCTACCAGATTGTGCCAAAGTAAACTGTAGTAGTAATGCAATTGAGAGAAGTCTCAAAAAGAACATGCACATTGTCCTTCCCATTAGGGCACTCTTTGGTAGGAAGAATGGACTGGTAGATGGTTAACAATGAGTGAAATCTATACCAAGGCCAGAGAACAAAGAGAATTATAATTGAAAATTATCCCAATATAGGACCATATTAAATGTAGAATTAAAAGATTTGATAAGAAACGGTTGGCACCTTTATCTTTTATTAATGAAGGAAAAATAGATGGAAAGGTTTTAATGTAAAGAAAAACCCGGCCAGTCCAACGAAGATTTATAACTTTGAGGTAACTGCATTAACTTTTTAGAAAACAAAATGAATAGTTGGAGGGAAATTTACTCACTCCCCTACACTTAACCTCTATTTACTAAAATTTCCCTACCTTAATTTATTTTTTCTTTGATACTCCCTTATATTTGAACTTTTACATCTTTTTTCCCTTACTCTTTTTAAATGACTAGATTACCCCTCTTTTCACCCATTAACCAGTTCATCTCTCTTTCCCTCTCTTATTCCTCCTCCTCCTCCTCGTGCATACAAGGCAGAAGGGTACAAGGTCTTGGCACAAGTCTCCAGCCATTAATTTCTTTTCTTGGGTGGATTGTGGAACCCACTATTCTGGCATACCCATCTGTATCTACTGACTACAAATCCCCTCAAATCTCACAGCCGCTAGCTTAGGCCTAAACTTCATACGTGCATAACTTCCCGTTGGTGATGGTGGAAGTCTCGACGGTATAGAGATTGGTTCCCGGTAAAGGCAATGGTGACAAAGATGTCAGCCTTTCATCCCCTTCCTGATGGTTTCTCGCTTCTCTCTACCCTCCACCTCATCACAAAATCATCCTAAAAGATCACCTTGGGTGTTCTCTCTTCTCTCTCCTATTTTCTCTCATTTTTCTCTTTATTCTCCTATTTTCCACCTCATCACTTTGGATCTAAAAAAATCTCACCTACCAATTGAGATTCCACCCAATTAGGAAACCCAAAATCGTTGGATCTTTTCCCCTCTCCCCTGTAAAAGAAAATTATGTAAGAGGGAGGAGGATGCACCTTTCTACTCTAGTTTTTCTCTTTTTCTCTAGGTTTTTTCTCCTCTAGTTCTAATTCTATAGTTCTTTGTTTTAGGTTTTGGTTTAAGCACTGATGTAATGTTTTTTTTTTTATTTAATGAATACAAGCACTTTTGTTTTTGATTTAGTCTTTTATTTTATTGTTTACGGTATTGAAGTTATAATTTTCAATTTCTAGTTCAAGGCTTAGTTCTAGGTGACAAGAACAAGTTGTGGAGCATCTCTTTCAAGTTCAGTTTTTTTTCTTCATGATTTGTTTTCTCCAGTGCTAGTAATTTCACATTTGATTTAGTTCAAATCTGGTTTTCAGGGTTAGCAGTATCTCCAATCAATAAAGTTTTCAGTTCAAGGATTGAAGTTCAAGTAGGTAGGCTTCTTCATAAGTCATCTCATCCCCTCTCTCATTCCCTCTTCTTGCTACCCTTTCATTCTTAATTTAAGATTTAAATTTCTGTTTTTACTTTGATGCTTTCCCTTTCCCCCAAGGTCCTTGGCTAGATGCATGTGTTGGCTTTGCCCCTCTCTAGTCATGGAGCCATCCTTTTACTTTTGTTATTTATATTGCATCCCTTCCCCTAAGGCTAAGTAGAGCAGCCCTTGTAAGAGTAACTCTCTGGTTAAGTAAGAAAGCTCATATTATTTATGGTGCATCCCTCGGGCTAGATAGAGAAACCTACTTGTGTGCCTCTCTCTGGCTTTGTCCCCTTTATTTGCATTTTTCTTTACTTTTCAGCATTTTTATTTCAACACTTTTACTTTCAGTCATTTGGTTTTTAATTGCATGGTTTGAGTATATGGTTTGAGTATTTAAATTCCTATATGACGAATGGTTAGGTTGTTCAATTTTTGTTGCAATTTCAATTCCAATTTCCCTAGATGTGTTGGTTAGGACGTTTTTAGATGCATTTGTTTTAGGACGGCAGTTAGAAGTGGATCACCACAATCAATCATTACACTTTCGCATTACTAAAAGAAGCAAAAAATAAAGTAGTTGCTCTCCTTGTGTTCGACATGTTAGCTACACTGATCCGTACGCTTGCGGTTACTTTTTTAAGATTAAAAAATTTATTGTTGTGGTTCTACTCACTATGTTTCTTCTCGAAAACTTACCCTCATAACTTGTAGATGACATTGGTGAGGATTATTATGGAGAGGACGTGGATATTGAACCTATTGTTGATTAGCAGGAGAACATTACTTATGGATTTCAAGAAGACAATAATTTTTATTGTAATTTACAATGCCACCCCTGTAGAATGCTAGCATTATAGGAACACCCCCCCTCTTTCACCAAATTAGACTTAGACCCCCTACCGTCAGTCTCTGTTAAGTGATGCTACGAAATGACACTTTAACCCTTATGAGTAAAACACCATTATCTCATTATCCCAAAAATACCCTCTCTTCACTTGTATATCATTTCATTCCCTCTTTATCACTTTCTCTCCCTACTTGTGACTTGTGATTCAGACGAGGCGTACATTGCTAACCACTACAGTCTTCTAAGGGAACCCACCAAAAACTACTAAAGAATGAATTTGTTTAATCAAAGTAACGTCATCACAACAAGCTGTAATGGCAGAAGAGAGAGTGAAGTCGTCCAAGTCAAGACCCATATCACGCATTTCAGTATACAACTATAGTGCAGGTGAGGTCTCTCCACAGTTGACGTAAGCGGAGATGAAAGTGTTGTAAGAGATGAGGTCAGGTTTGGGAATTTGATCGAACGACTGGCAGACGAGGTGGGTTTGTGACTCTTTGGCGTAAGCTGAGACTATGGCATTAAAAGAGAAGACATTTGGTTGAGTTGTCGAGGTATTGAAGATCCTCGGCATGAGGTGGTAGTGATAATGAAATTTCAATTCCATTTTATCTTATTTTGTGTGTGGGATTTCCTAGACTTGTCATCATGAGATACCTCATCTCAAATGTGCTTAGGAAAATGAACAGTTTTCTCAGATGATCTTGATTTTGCCGCACCTCGAGCCAAAAAATCATCTATACTGTTGCCCTCCCTAAAACAATGTGATATCTTCCAGTCAATGGAGAGAAAGTAAGGCTCCAGGGAGATCCATTCTTGGGCGACAAATCACGGAATGGATCTAGCTTGGACTGCCACCATCACTGTCGCAGAGTCTGGTTCAATCCAGAGAGATGTCGCTCTCAGATCTTTGGCCATTTGAATATCTACCAACAAACCTTGAAATTCTGCTACATAATTAGTTTGAACCCCAAGAAATCTCTTGGAAGAGCCAATCACAACTCCAAGATCATTTCGAAAAACTCCACCTGCGCCAACCCTACTAGGGTTGCCTATGGAGCTACCATCCACATTTAATTTTGCCCAACTAGAAAGAGTCTTACACCGGAAGATTTCCAAAGATTTATGAGGGGTTGGTAAAGCATATAAAGATGAAGAAAGAGATGAGATGTGTTTCCATTTATAAGGTCATTGTCGTGAAAATGTACGGCTTGATACTATACAGGTTGATGCCGTTAAAACGAGAAAGAGAGAGTCGGCTTGTACAGAAAAACAAATGCACAGAGAAGGAGATAAAGAGAGAGAACACTTGGAACAAAGAACATAGATCAGAGAAAAAAAAAAAAACCTAATTGATCAGCTTCTTGATTGGTGACCTCACCCTCAATTCCAACCCCAATCCCAGAAAAAAAGAATCAGCTCTACTTTCAGCGAGTGGAAGAATAGAGAATTAAGGGCCCGTTTGATAACGCTTCTGCTGTTTCTGTTTCAAGAAACGACAAAAACATAAATTTCTGTTTCTGGGAATAGAAACAAAATTTTGGGTGTTTGATAAACTTTGTTTCTTGAAACTCTTATTAGCGGCCATACGAGTCTCTATGCATGTGGTTAAACCCAGGTTTCTGGTTCAACACCGACATTCAAAACAAACACTAGAGTTCGATTGTTATCACGGGTGAAGGAAATGGATTCATTCAATACGAGGATATCGGCAGTGATGAGAACAGAGTTGTTATTGAAAAGAAACCAGCTTTGGGATCAAGAATTGTGGAAGAGGTTTACCAACAAACCTCAAAACTATATGAAACCCTAGATTACCCAAAGTTTTAACACTTACCAAGGCTCACGGTTCCTAGGAAAAAGAGAGACAACGAGCATGCGAGAGAGAGAGAAGAATGGGACAGAGCAAACGAGAGAGACAGAGAGAGAGAGCATACCTGCAGGTTCGAGCAGCAACAAGGACGATGGTTGTCTGCTTCCTGTAGCTTGAGACAATGGAGTCGCTAGTCATGACTTTCAACTGAGGCCCGACAATTTGGATTCTGGATGAAAGAGATGAAGGGCCTCCAGGCAGATCGAGATTCAGAATTAGGTTACGATTTACCGGAGAAGTGGAGAACTAGGGCAGAATTTGGAGTTGATTCCTCATTGATTGGGGCCTTGCAGCGGAGTGCCGCCGACAGATTGAGATCCAGAGTTCGATTACAATTTACGAATGTAAGAGGTAGGACCTGAGGAGTGGAAGACGCGGCGACGAACCTGGCCGCCCCCTTCGCGGGACCCAGAGGTTTCTTCTACAGTCGATATCGATAGACAAGCCGTTTTCTCTGATGCCGTCGATGATGATGTTGTCGTCGGAACCGCTAGCGTAGGGGTGTCAATCGGTCGGTCCGGCAGTCCGGCTCGGTTTCGATCCTGGTTGAGTCGGTTTCGGTGTGGGAAAGTTGAAACCGAAACCGAACCAATAAGGAAATTCTGGTTTCGGTGCGGTTTGGTTTCGGTTTGTCTTCGGTTTCTTAAATCGATTTGTAACCGGGTTGGTTTTGGTTTTTGGTCCAATTTGGATTCGACTTTCCATACAAATGTTTACAAAACTATGCAAATTTTGATTTTTTTAATGTATTTTGGAGTGTTTCGATTTCTTACCGGTTTGGTTTCGGTCTGGGTTTTGAGCCGATTTCGGTTTGGTTTCGGGTTCATCCGGTTTTCGGTGCGGTTCGGTTTGGTTTTGGGGTTGCAATACTCCAAACCGAACCGACCCAATAAGGCTTCGGTTCGGTTCGGTCCGTGTTGTTATCTGTTCGGTCCGATCCGATCGGTTTTACCGGTTCGGTTTAAGAATTGACACCCCTACGCCAGCGGTTGCTGTGGTGGGTCGGAAAACACTGTAGTGGACGACGATGAAGCTGCTTCGGATTGGCTAGACTTCATCAGAGACGAAAGAATACAGATATGCAATTAAGGAGTCCAGTATATTCGTCTTCAATATCGATTTTTTGTGCCCCATTTTTGTTTCGAGAAACGAGCGAAACAAGTAAAACTTGTTTCGTCATTCATGTTTCTTGAAGCATAAATTGTTATAAATTTCAATTTATGTTTCAAGAAACAAGTGGAACAGAACACTTTTACCAAACGGTATTTATGCCGTTTCTTTGTTTCTGAGAACAAGAAAACACAGAAACATGTTTCTGGTTACGTTATGAAACAGGCCATAAGTTCATCTTCATATTAACATATAATATAAACACATAATTATGAAACAAAATTATAAATA
>NC_056570.1:27173755-27249715 GCF_013358625.1 Macadamia integrifolia | reverse complement strand
AAAAAATACAAGTATTTATTATACTTACCTCTATGATGCCAAAATGAGTGCCTAAGCCCTAAGGTCATCCACTATATTTCTACTCCTGTCAAAAAAGAATGAATCTCACCGCTACCGAACAAGCTCACCACTGCCGGAGCAAAATGGTTGTCTGGATCAATGGTTGTTCCTTGTTCCTTGATTCCTTCTCAAAGCTCTTTCTTAAAACCCTTGACAAAATCCAAACCCTGTTTGTGAATCGTGTTTTTGTTTTATTTGTTTTGGTTATTTTTGATGGAGTAAAGATGATCCCCATACATCTCAAGTATTAACAAAACCATACACCTACTAATAAAAAATCTATATTTGGAATCTTCATCAAGTAGTTTTAAAATGTGTTTAAAAAAAAAAAAAAACCCCCCATAAGGCGCCACTTCACATAAGGCGGAGCACTGCCTTACCATCTTTAGACCGTATCAGCGCTAAGGCGCTGCTAAGGCCTCGCCTTGCTAGCGCCTTAAAAACTATGGTTTCAACTTTCAACTTTGCCCAATAAGGTAGATAATAATGACCTTAAATGATGTATTCTTCCTTCACGCATAGTGATGGATGAAAATTTTCCGCCTTGCTTGGACTTCAGTTCTAGAGTTTGGCATGAAATTGGTAGAATCGCTTGGATTGAATCAGCATCAATATTAGTGATGGAAAATACTAAACTATTTAAAGAGGCTAGAAACGCTAAATTATGTGAAAGAATGATATTATATCCTATATAACTACTTTCATCCAAAAAAAAGCTTGAGAAAATTACTATAAAACAATGTGAAAATAAATAAACCATTACACAGTTGATATATCTTTTTTTTAAATCTTCATACTCTTATATTTCCAAATATGAAAATTGTTTTGACTTTCTTTTGTGTTCTATCAATATTAGTATATCTACAATTTTTTTCTCCTTTATTACAGGGCAAGGATCTCACTGTATAATAGTATGGTTCTTGCTGCGTTGCTTTTTAATCATCTGATAGTGTTGGTTGACTTCGATATGTCGTAGTTATACTATCTTAATCGCAAATTAATTTTCAATCCAATTTCACATTACACTTTAGTATAATGAGAAAAAGAAATACACAACGTCAACATGCAGATTTTTTTTTTATTATATGCCCCTTATTGGTCGACTCATCACCATGACTCCTATTAATGAAAAACTGCATGCTGGCGTCATGGGGTATGTCTCTCCTAAAATAGTTATTTATTTTCCATGGAATCTTGAAATAATTATTTAAGAAATGGTTTGACCATCAGCTTTGTTTGAGAAAGATAATGAGAAAAAAACTATATATGGTGGTATATAAGCCACCAAATATGGAATGTGGCCTATCCAAAAGGATACCTCATCTATGATCTATAAGCCACCAAATATGGAATGAGGCAAATAATTTGTCATGAAACAATAACCCCTAAGAGTGAATTTCCCTCTTTCTCACTCATCCTTAAATGAAATGACCTCCCCGCCCCCTATATATGAAATTGTTTCATCTCTACTCACTCCCTTATGCTGCTTGTTCAGAGATCGCTCTCTTTGAACAAAGGTTCTCTAAGCCAACTGTGGAGGGTATACTAGCACATTCTCTCTTTCTCTCCTATCCTCACATGAAATAACCTCTCAGCCTTTATTTACAAAACCATTTCATCACTAAACATTGGTGAACTCTCCAATACCGTTTGCTCAAAGAACCCTCTCCCTTTTTTTGGTTCAGCAATTCTTTTATACTAACAAGACTCGAGATAGATTGATGGATGAGAAAATTCAACGTAACTATCTTTTGCTTTGTTGATCCAACTGATCATTAATCAGTTCGTAAAATAACTAGGTATCTATTTCTATTGCACTCCCATTTGAAGAAAGGGAAAAAGATCCTTACGAGGTCCTCTCACATTATATATTGTGGGATTTACACTGACACTCTCTTTTCTTTGACCAAATGTGAATCCCCTATTGAACTAATCTATCGCCCGCCTCATTCATGTTATTTCCCACTCTTGCATCTTGGGAAAGCCCTTAAAAAGGTTCTCTCATTTCAATTAACTTCTCTTCCAATATAACTAATAGTAGTAGCTAGTAATAATATGGTATTGAATTATATGGACTGCAGGGCATACTGGATCATGGGCTGAAGCTTATCCAGAGATTGTAACTTGTGCAAACATGTTCTGGTCTCCGCCGGGCACTGCATATGCCGATCGTCTCGCATCCGAACCAGGAACTGGCCAGCTTAACCCTTTAAACCCCAAGACCTACCAAGTCCTTAAGAATGTTATCCATGATGTTGCAGCTTTATTCCCAGAACCTTTCTATCATGGAGGAGGAGATGAAATAGTCCCTGGGTGTTGGAAAGCTGACCCATCCATCCAAAACTACTTATCCCAAGGTGGAAACCTTAACCAACTTCTACAAACCTTCATAAATTCAACCCTTCCTTACATTTCTTCTCTAAATCGCACTGTAGTGTATTGGGAAGATGTCTTGTTAGATGCTACTGTGAATGTAAGTGCCTCAGTTCTTCCTACAGAGAAAGTTATTTTGCAGACATGGAACAATGGCCCAAACAATACTCACCGTCTTGTCTCCGCCGGGTACCGAGTGATTGTGTCGTCGGCTGATTTCTACTACTTGGATTGTGGCCATGGTGGGTGGCTGGGGAATGATAGTAGATATGATCTTCAAGTGGGAGATCTTCCAAGACAACCTTTTAACTATGCTGGTGGTAATGGTGGTTCATGGTGTGATCCATTTAAGACTTGGCAAAGGGTATATGATTATGATATAACTTATGGATTGAATGAGACACAGGCTAAGTTGGTTTTAGGAGGAGAGGTTGCACTTTGGTCAGAACAAGCTGATTCTACTGTGTTGGATGCAAAGATATGGCCTAGAGCTTCTGCTTTGGCTGAAACTATGTGGTCTGGAAATAGAGATGTGACAGGGAAGAAGAGGAATGCAGAGGCAATTAATAGGTTGAATGAGTGGCGTTATCGGATGGTCTCTAGAGGGATTGGAGCTGAACCATTGCAGCCCTTGTGGTGTATTACTCGTCCAGCCATGTGTAATCTTGATCAGTGATTTTGGTTTTGGATAACATTTTCCATTTTTTTTTCTTGGGGTTGGGAACAACAAAATTTAAGTGAAAATTGAAAATGGAAAAAACAAAGGGAGCAAAATAAAAAAATTAGTCTTGTAATTTTTTTTTTCTTTTTCCAAAAGGCAGAAGGAAAAAGTAAAGACTGAGTCTCTTTTAAATTATGGGTAATTTACAACGCCACCCCCTCTATTTTACAAAATTAGACTTAGACCCCTTTCCGTCAGCTAGTGTTACAGAATATACTAAGAATGCTGATATCAGCGTTTTTTTTTTTTTTTTCTAAATACCATTTTGCCCTTAAAAATAATGGAGTAGGGGTGTCAATTCGTGGCCCGACCCGACTAAACCGATCGGGACCGACCGTTTATAGAGCGGCCCAGCCTGGACCGTTTTTTAAACGTGTCGGGCTTGAGCCCGACCTGTTTATAAATGGTCGGTCTCAGTTTTGCTACTTGGACCGTCGGCGCTCGACCGAGATCGACCGAATAACGCCCGACTGAGACCGGCCTATTGTGCACCGACTTGGCCCGACCCTTTAATGATTGTAAGATACCTATTTTACCCCCCAAATTAAAGAATAAAAACTAAAAAGTAAAGACATGTTCACATTTTAAATAATGGTTATATTTGGTATTATTTATTGATTTATTGTCATTTTTTTGGGCTTGTATGAGTGGGCCGGAATATAATAGCACATTTTAAAGAGGGTCCGTTTAAAAACCGGTTAAAACCAGTTTAACATTAAACATGTCCGTAGCCCGGTTAAGGCCCGACTAAAGCCCGATTAAGGTAGTCCGATTATAGCCCGAGACCGACCGACTGAATATAAAGTGTACCATGCCCTCAATAACTAAGCCCGATTAGTTAAATGGGCGGACATGGTGTAGCCTTTAAAAGTCTTCAAGCCCGATTAAGCCCGATCGAAACCAAACCGGCCCGACCGGTTGACACCCCTATAATGGAGTACCTAAATTACCCTCATTAGCTTTAATCTCCAAATCGATTGAGGAAATAAACCTAACTCACTCTCACTTCATACCGGGTCATGTGAGTTAGTAATAAATACCTGAAACCGCCGGACGAGGCAGAGGAGGTGGTGTCGCTGGTGCTGGTGGCGGTGGCAGAGGCAGAGTTGTGGAAGTTCTCTGAGGATATTTGTGTTGGATGACTTGGTTAAGGGCTTGGAAGACTTCGACGAGGAGATTTGAAGGGAGGTTCTTCTCCTTACGCTCGTGCTTCTCCATTTTCCAGTACGAAGGGGAGTCATTTGAGCCGTCGGATCGAGCCTTGTACTCACGGACCTTTTTGTAGTCGAGCAATAGGTTATCCCACTTGTCGTTACACTGGTTCAGGTTGCGGTGACAACCGTGGTTTCAGCAGTAGTTCTCTACCCACTTCCACTAGAGCTCGGCGATCCGTCGCCGCTAAAATTTCCACAGGTGAACAGAGGGAGTGATAGATGGAAATGGGATTAATGGGATGATTTGAATTTGAATTAACCGAAAAGTAAAATACAGAAAACATAGAGAGAGAGAGAGAGAGAGAGAGAGAGAGAGAGAGAGAGAGAGAGAGAGAGTTATTCCACCAGAACTCATCAAATTGTTCTCAACTACTGGAGAACACAAAGAATGTGCCAAAAGGATTGTAAGAGTTTTTGCTATTGGTGGTGGATGAGAGGAAGGTACGAGGGATGAGGGCACCGTCAGAGACAACATGCAGAAATCGAGGATTCCATCTAGATCAATTGTGAATGGCTTTGCGGAGGCCATCATCTCCAATGAGTGGTGATTCTGCTTGCCTGGTTCAATTGATTCCTCAACTTCGGTGACGATTGCCCAATATACAAAGAGGGTTCGAGGTTTGGTGGAGAAAGGCTTTCTGGAAACGTAATGGGGCACTTGATTGGCCTCCACAATTTTGAATTGCCGTTGCCTCTTCTGACTACTCGTGAAGAAGGTAAAAACGAAAAAAGCAAACTCCCAACTTCTCCTTCCACCTTCCTTCCTCCTTCCACTTCTGGGTTAAAAATTGAGAATCCCTAGTTTCAGGTTAGAGATTGAATGAAATTGATAATTGGGTTTCATTTGGTTGCGTGTGATCTGAAAATTATTCAAAAATAGAGGATTGATTGTTCAGTGGAACGAAGATTGGGATTGGAGATTTGTAAGTTGGAACTGGTCAAGTCTGAACTGTTGTGAGAAATATGAGATTTGCTTGTAAGGATTCATTTCGTTTATTAATATCAAAAGACTTAAAGATGGCAGTGATGGGAAGTGCACTATTCACCGATGACAGAAGGAGCACAACTTGCCTGTGACAGAACTATCAATTCGGCTGGATCTCACCGGAATCACATATCACAGGTAGGGAGAGAATGAACAAAGGAGAGAAAGTGAAAAAAGAGACAAGGGTGAATAAAGGGATATTTTTGGTATAATAAGAGAAGGGTGTTTTACACATAAGGGCTAAAGTGTCATTTCATAGTATCACTTAACACTAACTGACGGCAGGGGGGTCTGAATCTAATTTGGTGAAAGAGAGGGAGTGTTTCTATAATATTGGCATTCTCTAGGGGGTGGCGTTGTAAATTACCCTTAAATTATTTGAAAATTCTTTGTAACCCTTGACTTGAAGAACTTCTATGAATAAGACGAGGGACAATTGAAGGAAGATTACAAATTCTAGATACACTTATAGAGGTTCATTTAGATAGTCTTAAAACTAAAATAAAATAATTTCACATTGTCACATATATTGAATCTAAAAAAGTTATTTCAACTCAAAGGCATTTGTAGGTAATGAGGTTTTGTGATATAGGGATTTTATTTTGTCACCTTCTAGGCGTTGCAAGTTAAATTTGGTTTAAGATTCATTAATTTTACGATTTAGGCCCACTTGAATAGTTGAATACTCCCTTAATAGTTTCACTTTTACCCAATCCATAAGTTATATCATGATCATATACCCTTTGCCAAGTCTTAAATGGATCACACCATGAACCACTAATACCACTTGAAGATCATATCTACTATCATTCCCCACCCACCTGCTATGGCCACAATCCAAGTAGTAGAAATCCGCCGACGACACAATCACTCGGTACCCGGCGGAGACAAGACGATGGGTACTGTTTGGGCCATTGTTCCATGTTTGTAAAATAACTTTCTCAGTAGGAAGAACTGAGGAAGTTACATTCAGAGTTGCATCTAATAAGACATCTTCCCAATACACCACAGTGCGATTAACAGAGTTTATGAAGGTTTGAAGAAGTTGGTTAAGATTTCCACCTTGGGATAAATAGTTTTGGATGGATGGATCAACTTTCCAACACCCAGGGACTAAATCATCTGCTCCTCCATGATAGAAAGGTTCTGGGAATAAAGCTGCAACATCATGGATAACATTCTTAAGGACTTGGTAGGTCTTGGGGTTTAAGGGCTTAAGTTGGCCAGTTCCTGGCTCGGATGCGAGACAATCGGCAAATGCAGTGCCTAGCGGCAACCAGAACATGTTTGCACAAGTTACAATCTCTGGATAAGCTTCACCCCATGATCCAGTATGCCCTGCAATCCATATAATTCAATATCATATTATTCCTAGCTACCACTATTTAGTTATGTTGGAAGAGAAGTCAAATGAAAAGGGAGAGCTTTATTTTTTTTAAGGTCTTTCCCAAGATGCAAGAGTGGGAAATGTAATAACAGTAATCCGAAAGAACAAAACCTTAAATTGTACATCCATCCATAGTCACCAATCACACCCAATAATCTCAATGAATACATACAACAAAGTAAACCAACAGGAGACAAAACACAGTAACAGAGAACTCAAAACTTGCTATGAACCCAATAACTCCTGCATTTTGATCAAAAGCTTGTTATGAAATTCTCAAAAGAAAGCAATCTAGATAAAATCTAAAAAATTTAACAAAAACTTAGAAGAGAGATCTTCCCCAACACCAACCTCCAAATGGAGGTTGTCAAAATTTGGAAGTCAATCCACAACAATTGCATTAATAGGATAAAATATAAAAATTCAAATAACATAAAAAAAGTTACAAAATAAACAGAATTCACAATCTTCCCCAAACCTAAATTGGGGTGAACCAATTGGGAGGAGAGAGAGAAACGTGATTTACAAAAATCAATGGTATTATCTTCTAAGTGAAACACACCAAAATCATGGCGAGCAAGATGTCCAAATATTATGGATTAGCTATTTGGAGAGTATTCATATGTAAAATATATGTAGTTTACTCCGAATTGAGGGTAGTCAAGTGCCGAGAGAGAAAAGCCAGTACTAGGGCCAATAAATAGTATTTGATCACCCAAGTCTTCTACTCTAATCCAGCACCGACCCTTTCGATCTAACTTGAATATCTTGAACATACCACTTTTGGAAAAATATCTAATAACCATCAACAACTCTTCAAGACATTTCACCAAATAAAATGTCTTCTCGGGATGATTAAAAAGCCTATGATCCTCTGCCTCTTCTGTTGGAGGAATAATATTACAATTTGTTTCTTTTGGATAAGGAAATACCTCCACAAGTATAAGATCATATTTTCTAGTGATGGCATATAATTTCCCATCATAGAAAATTACGTCTTCAAAATCTTGATTCCATCATCAATGGCAGTCCATGCCTCATTCCCTGGTCTACAAAAAAGCTAAGTTGCCTATTGATACACCTGAATCAGTCACCCTGTGAAACAAGGACACGTGACATCCGAGGAAAGAACACACGTTGCCCAACCGGTAGAGGCTGTGAGGGTTCAAACTACGTGAGGAGAGGACACCCGGAGAGGGAAGATCCCCCCCGAAAGGGTGTAGGACGTATCCGAGTAGAACTCGAGTAAAGGGGAAACACGTTCGGGTGGGACTCCCTAAACCCTAAACCCTATAAAAGGGAACCCAAAAGGAGAGGATGAGGTAATTCGTCACACACACCATTACTCTTGCAAAAAACTGTTCTTCCGGTCTCTAACTTGGGCGTCGGAGGACTAATCCTAGAGACACCTCCGGGCCTCTGCCTTCTGTGTTTGTGTAGGATTGGTGCTCAGCCTCGTACAGATTTTTGGCGGTAACAGATTGGCGCCATCTATGGGAAACGACAGAGTAATGGTGGGGAAGACCTACAATCGTAAGAAAACAAGAGCAGCACCAAGCTTAAATATGGATGAGGGGGAGCCTTCAGGAGGGCTCCCCCCTCGATGAAAATCGGTGAATGGGGATACAACAATCGGGAAGGTTTCGCGAGGGACCAGCGCTCGGTCGAATATTCAGTGCGTGGAAATAGTAATCCTCCACCCCCTCCTAGGACGCAGGAATATGTGACGAGGAAACAGTTCGATGCCCTTCAGGAGAAGTATAACCGAATGGCCGAGACAATGAAGGAGGTCTCCAAAGTCGTCTCTCATAAGACCGACGGAGCACCGCAAGGCTCCCATGTCCAGCTAGAGCGAGCTCCAGATGAGGACCGAAGTAGTTCAGGATCTATAAGGTCCGATCGGAATCCTTGAAATCGAGCAATGAGGGAAAGCCCCGCACCCAAAGAAAGGACTAGGCGTGCCACCGGGGACAGGCATGAGGAACCATGCCAAGGAGACGGACAGGGACATGGGGACTCAGGGTTGAAGCAGATGATCCTAGACCTAAAAGACGAGATTCGAAAGGTAGCAGGAAACCAGATAGGAACTCGTGAGCCAGACCTCACTAATGACACGGCTTTAGCAGATGAGGTCATGAGGGACGCGCTCCCGATCGGTTTTCGTCTGCCCAAATATGACACCTACGATGGGTCTGGGGACCCCATCGATCCTCTGGAAGGCTTCAAGGTTGTGATGCAGTTCCATCGAGTCTCGAAAAACATCATGTGTTGCACCTTGCCTTTAACATTCAGAGGAGCGACAAGGTTATGGTACAACCGCCTGCCAATGAAATCGATTCACAGCTTCAATGATTTGAGATACTTCTTCGTGAAGGGATTCTCCAGTAGATAACCCCTTCAGAAGACCACATTGAACTTGACCAACGTCACACAGCATGAAGGAGAGTCACTGCGAAGCTACATGAAGCGCTTCTAGCAAGAGAAGATCACGATTAGAGGTTTGGATCCGAAAGAAGAGTTCACGACCCTGTTGGGAGGCGTCAAAGATAAAGAGCTAAAAATGTTTTTGGCGAAGCATACACCGAAGAACCTATCTAAGTTAAGGGCTCGGTGTGAAAAGTATATTCAGATGGAAGAAACCCTTCAAGCTGACGAGGAAGCTAAAGCGAAGATGGGAAGGAAAGGGCCTCAAGGGGCGATGATAAACCCTCTGAGGGCAAGAGACGAAAGGCTGAACATGATCGAGCACCCAGTTCGTCGAAGAAGTTCGAGAGATATACACCGCTAAACTGGAGACGGACGGATGTGCTAATGCAGATAAAAGAGATCCCATATGCCAAAGTCATAAAGTGGTCACGGAAGATGGGATGACATCCCGAGAGACGCAATATGGACAAGTATTGCCACTTCCACAGAGATCACGGCTATGACACCGAAGATTGTTGGCACCTGAAGGGAGAGATAGAAGGGATGATCCGAAGGGGATATCTAGGCCGATTCGTAGACCACGAAAAGGGGGATGCCCAAGACGACAATGACCACAGTGACAACTGCTAAAGAGACGGTAGAGGCCATCGTGAACGAAGGGGGCTAGCCCGCAGAGGCAATCAGGAACGGCAAAGGGACCGAACACTCGAGGAAGCTGACCATCGCCCCCATAATGATCATAAAAGCCCAACTAGGGTTATAGCAACTATCAGTGGAGGCCTAACAGCTGGAGAAAGTTCTATCTCGGTTAGGAAAGCAAAATCCTATACAAGAAGCATGCATGTGGCTGAAGGTCAAACAAGAAGGTAACCTGAAGGAAGGAGTACTCCCCAAGGACAAGGACAAGGCAAGGAAGGTACGAATGCGGTCAGCACACTTCCAAATGAAGAATAAGATGCTATACAAAATATGGTTCACCACACCGTACCTCAAGTGTCTGAACCTTACCGATGGTGAGTACGCACTCCGAGAAGTACATGAAGGGATATGTGACCAACACCTGGGAGCCAGGGCCTTGGCCCATAAAGTGCTGAGGCAAGGCCTGTTCTGGCCGACTATGAGGAAGGATACGGAGTTGTTCGTTAGGAAATGCATTAAGTGTCAGATGTTTGCCCCCGTCCCTCGATAACACTCTACCGAGCTTTCGTCCCTGTCAATATCCACCGTCCCTGTCACTAAGTGCCACGAGGCAAAGAAATTTTGTTGTGGTGGCGGTAGACTACTTCACGAAGTGGGCAGAAGCCGAAGCATTAGCTACGATATCCGAAAAGAATGTAAGGGACTTCTTCAAGAGGGCGGTAGTCTATCGATTCAAAATCCCCCGGGTGGTAGTAACAAACAATGGAACTCAGTTCGCCAACCTGACTTTTGACTTGTTTTGTGATGCCCTCGGTATTAACCACAGGAAAATGTCCATCGGTTACCCATCGACCAACGGACTAACAGAGGTAACCAATCGTACCCTGTTCCAAGGAATAAAGAAGAGATTAGATGATGCCAAAGGGTTATGGGCAGAAGAGTTACACAACATCCTCTGAGCTTACCGCACGACTAAGAGATCAGCCACAGGAGAAACACCCTTCATTTTAACCTACTGCACGGAAGCTGTACTCCCAGTGGAGGTAGGAGCCATGACCCATCGGATTCAGTATTACAATGAAGAAAAAAATGACAAAGGACTCCGAGCTAATTTAGGTCTCTTGACTGAAGTCAGAGATGCCTCGCAAGAAAGGATCATCGCCTACAAACAAAAGGTTGCGAGGCATTACAACTCTAAGGTCCGAAGGAACGAGTTCATAATGGGTGATCTCGTTCTCAGAAGGGCGGAGATATCAGACCCGAGGCACCAAGGAAAGCTAGCTCCAAATTGGGAAGGCCCTTACAAAGTCTCAAGAATAATACGACCAGGGTCCTATCACCTAGAGACTACGGGGAGAGAAAAGGTACCCCGATTATGGAACTCGAAGAACTTGAGGAAATTCTACCAGTAGTGAAGTAGCAAGCACATTTACATTTATATTTTGTAATCTTTTGAATACCTAAGCACTTTCAAGTTGTAACTCTCCATCCCAAGCTCTCCGGAGGATTTTATTTACGAAAATATGTAAGCTGGTTTACAACAATTGATTTTGGAATATTCCTCGGTTGGGTGACTCAGGCTAAGGCCGAGGGACACAACCGAAGGTCCTCACCTCAGTGGTAACAACCGAGGGAACACCCCTCGGCTGGACTTTTGGCCTAGGGTCGGACAGGTCAATAGCTCCCCCCAATCTTCGCATATAAGGAGATCCCCCTTGGTTGGAGCTGAGGGGAAATACAACACTTGGTGGAATCCTGCTTGCCCAAGACCTCCCTTCAAGACCCCGGCCCTCAGACTGGCCGATGCCCTCGGATTGGCCTATGTAATAGGACCAAGCCTCGTATACTGAGATAGGTCGAGGCACATTAAACCTGGGAGAATGCTGACACATGGCCTTTCAGCCTTTGTACACAAACCTACGGGTTAAAGATCCCTTAACAGACCAAGAAGAAAATGGAAAAAGTCAAAGCGAAGGGCAAAGGTATCCGAAGAAGCTGAAACATTCATTCATTAAAAAAGCCCAAAGGCTGAGATTACAAGAGAAAGCCCAAAGGCTGAGATTACAAAAGAAAGCCTAAAGGCTGAGGTTACAAAAAAAAGAGCCCAAAAGTCAGAAGGAATATGCAAGAGGTGGCCTCAGGGGGCATCCGTCGGGTCCACAACCTCGTCCTTGGCATAGTGGAGGGTCTCCCGATTGGAACCATTATGGCCAGGAGTTAGAGGCACCTCGCGTTGCAGTTGAACCTCATCTTCCTCGCTATAGCCCTTGCCGTCGGCGTCAGCCACCTCGATAGCAGTCGGGGCTACCTCAACACCCTCCTCTTCGAAAATAAGTCTGTTGTCCTTAAAGGAGACCTCAGGGTAATGCTCGAGGACCTAGTCTCGGACCTCGGTAGCACCTATTGTGAACCCGGGGGTGATAGCACACCTAACCTGTCACACCCCGTTCACACTGAACCGGAGCGGTGACCGAGTTAACACCGGTTAACTCAAACCTGCCAGGATCATCAGATACTGTATTCCACCACAGCATACATTCACTAACACAAGTTCATCAAATCAGCGGAAGACTAAGTTTTACCTGTGAATAAGTCTCATATACTTGATACCCGAATTGTGATACAATAAATATATATACATTTGGGCCCGAAGGCATGAATATATACACAAAAAGAATAAAATTCAAATATCAAGTACATACAGGAAATCATCAAGATAATCAGAGTGCACAGCTCGGCTCGGTTTCAAGGCTGGAGCTCAGCTCGGCATCAGGGGTTGTGCCCAGCTCGGCATCATGTAGAAGAGCTCAGCTCGGCCTCGGAAGTGGAGCTCAGCACGGCCTCCAGGGTGGAGCTCAACTCGGCCTCAGAACTGCTGTCCCGCAGCACAGCTCTCGCAAGAGCAGTCTACGCCGTTCTCAAACTCCTCAGGGGTCCACCAGTCCTCTTCAGGAAACTCGACTGTGGGACCCACCCCATGCTCCTCAGATATTTGACCTGCAAAATCATCTAAAAAGGGGGTGTACACGTAGAATGAGCTCACTAGCCCAGTAAGTAGAGAGGTGGACCACACACAACAGTCCACACATCACCACACATCATATGCATTACATTCCATGCTATTCATTTTAATTCACATCCACCTAAACAACATTACTAAGTCTTTGGTTTTAGTGCTACTACAACCACAGTGCGCGTATACTCCAGGTACGAGCCGCGAACTCCCTCCCGCGATATGCCCATAGGGCTGTTGGAGAAGGCCCACCGTAAGTACTCAGAAAAGTAAAGACAATGCCGTCCACCGGCTCTCAACAGAAATGTAAATAACTGAAATAAAGGTGCTGACTCCAGCAATTTAAAAGCAGTACGATTGGCCCTCTTGAATGTACCACCGGGGTTGTCGGCTGTCCTACATGACTCACCGGGCGTAATGCCTAACCGCCACAGTGTCCGACAACCGCGACCCCTGCTTCCCCCCAAATGGCAACCCAACACCTTAACCCCTGTTGGGAAGGGTCGTAGCACGGGATGGTGAGAATCCTAATAATGCATGCTCCTATATGACAATAGTACGACTGCATAGTGCCTCCGTGTCCCATACCACGGGCCACCAATGTATTCGTTTCCAAGCCGACCACGGCATCTAGTCTATCAATGCATAATGCTCCATGATGTCCACATTCAACATATAAACATCTCATTCAATTGGCATTTGAAAAGTAAACAAAGCATATATGCACATCAATGAGTGGAATGACTAATCTATATAGCATATTCATGATGACATGACTAGATTAGATATAGTTATATGAATGCCAAACAAATGCATTGAAACAAGGCCAAACGTCCTCTCTCCACTTACCTGTAGCGTACAAGGATTCCCGTTCGGTACGGGTGAGATCCGGAGCGAATCGGGTAGGGTTTGGTGAACCTAACATAATTGAGAGGGGTTAGTACTTCACCATTTTAGAATCAAAATTAACGAAATCCGATGTCAAAATCGTGTTTAGAACGTCAAAAGAAGGTCACACGTCATATATGAGTTCGATCGGACCTAAGGATCACCTTCGGGGCCAAACAGGTGGGTAAGACAGGTGGGCTGTCTACCCACCGGTTATGATCGGCGGGTAGGTACCCGCCCACCGGTTATACCCGTCGGTTGTACCCGCCGGTTTGGCCAGGGACCCCTGCCTTCTCAGGTGGGTACTCTCAGGCGGGTAGGTACCCGTCGGTTGTACCCACCGATTTTGGCGGGAATGACTCTGTTTCTTCCCCATTTTCTCCATCCTTTGGGGAATCAAATGGGGCTTTCCCCCACCCATTCTTCACACCTTTGAAGTCCTATAGGATGGTTCTAACCTAGATCTAGGTTAGATTCAAGTGAGGGAAACCATCTTACCTTCTTTGCCCAAAAATGACTTCAAACCCTTCAACTCACTTCCAACTCACAATGCTCCTTCTATCTTGTCAATAACTCTTCAAATCCTTCAAGATCAACACATAAATCATCTATTAAACCTTAGATTCATCATTTCAAAGGGTATTTACAAGATCTCAAGAAATCATACTCGAATCGAGGGTTTAAAGCTCGGGTATGGTGAATGTTCATAAAACCCAACTTTTCTTACCTCCAACCGTAGATCTAGAGTTGAAGATTACTCTCCCGGCACCGGAATGGCAAGATCTAGCTTCGGCGCCACTGAAATCCTTCCTTTCTTCCTCTTCCTTTCTTCTTCCCTCTCTTTTCTCTCTCCTCTTTACTTTCTCACCAAACGTACGAGGGTAATAAATGGAAAGAAAAGAAATCATTAAGTCTTATATACTATTCCTAATTAAGTGAATAGTCTTGGATGGGTCACTCAGGTGGGTGGGTGTACCCACCTGTTATACCCGCCTGAGAGCCAAAACTTGGGATTTTGACCGGGTTCGGACCTCGGCACGAACCCCACCCCAGGAATACGATGTAGCATACGTATATACCTTAAAATACGGATATAATACCTATTTTATCCGTACATAGCCTTATGGTAGGTGCACGTACACGGTTTGGGCACTCCCGTCTCTTCTGGCACTGGCTCGGACTTGTCGGGCCAGCCGGTGTTTAAGGTCACCCGTGCCATCATAGCCCATAAGGAACCCACTCTAATATCCTCTGGCTCGGTTCCTGCATGGTTAAACTGGTTCAAATCGCGAAATCAGACCGGGTTTAAGAAGCGGGGTATTACATAACCTCCTCCCGAAAGTCCTCAGAGGCCCTATACTTGTCGACCCCTCGGACCTCGACCTCCTGAACCCTCGTCGTTATCTGTGCCTTCAGCTCCGTAAGCTTTCGATCGCATTCCTAGCGTGTATGAAGAAGGTCCGCTTCCAGGTGCTCCACCTTCTTGAGGAGGACCAAACCCTCATCCTCGAGTGTAGACTTCTCACGTTCGAAAGACTCGAGGTCTTAAGCCAAGGCCAAGGCCTCAGCCCGGATCGCTAGCTGACCCATTTGGTTCTAGGCCTGCATAAGACACCGATGGTCAGAAAGTCGCGATGACAATGGCTAAGAATTCAAAGGCCGGAGTTTACCCCCACATGAAGATGCAAGTGCTGGTTATCATGGTTACCGTCCCCTGGCGTTGTGCTTCGGCAGCATCTTGGGGGAGGCTACCCTTCTGTACTAGCTCACGAGCTACACACCCGATGAACAGAGTGTTGTCCTCCTTAATCGACCATCGAGGGACAAAGCGAACCTCTGCTCAGATATTCGTGGCCCTCAGGCTTCTGAAGTCAGCCACCAGAGAAGCATCTCGGGCAGACGACAAATTATAGCCCAAAGCAGCGAGGGCCTGGACCGTTTTGGTGCTGGGTCCTTCGACCCTAGCCCTCTTCTTTGAAGGGGGAGCTTCAGAGGTGGGGGCCCCTTTCTTCTTCTCCTTCCTCTTCTGCTTCTATTGCTACTGAGCATACCGCGCCCTGGCCTCCCTTATTTGGGCATGCTTCTTTGCAGCAACAACCCTAGCCTCGGCCTTGGAGATTTGCACTGCATAAAGACATGAAGGAAGTTAGTATTAAGTACGAAACCCCGAGGTAAATAAACATGGGCTGGCCTAAGACTCACCCGGGCTAAGCCCGAATCTGAACAAAATGACGTCGGACTTAAGACTGTCGAACTCAACTGGAGGGTAATGTCTTGACGTCTCGCCATCACCATCGACTTCGTGTCTGTCCTAAAAAGTGCAGGGGCAGAGTTCACCTTCCTCAAATCGGGGATATCCCACAGTGCTAAAGGGCACCCCCTCGGACGACCTCACGAAGAAGAATTTCTCCTTCCACCGGTGGATCGACGTTGGGTAACCATTCAGCAGCTGAAGGTCTTTCTGAGGACTGAAATAGTACCAGCCCGAAAGCCCTTACTGGCCTGGAGGAGGAAGCAATTGACAAAGAGGGGGAGAGAGAGAGGCCTTTAGTGCTTGGAGAAGAGGACGACGAAACTGAGCATCTGCCGCCATCCGTTCGGCGTCAGCTGGGTTGGATAAACCCCGTAATGCCAAAACACTCAGGTGAAGAAGGGGTAGAAGGGAAGCCGAAGGCCGGTCTTGAAGGTCTCCTTGTATAAGCACATCTCTTCAGAGTTCCGATAGCTGGCTCGGTCTATCGGTTTCGATAGTTGGAGCTCAAAAGCATCCGAGATACTGAAGGAGGCCCTTAGTTCCCCCAACTCCAGCTCGTCCATGGTGGAAATGATATGGAGAGCTTCCACCTCAAGGGGGTCCTGGGTCTGGGCACGGGATTCAAGCACCCTCTCTCTGAACCCCTCACCGTTTGAGCCACCCTCGGACCCATACAACGAGGCCACGGACGATGAGTCATGGGATGAGGGAGAATCGAGGGAAGAGCCCGAGGACATCCCTTGGATCCCCCTGGGGCTTCGACCCCTTCGATTGGACATTGTCCTCTCGGAAGACAAGGGACTGTACCCAGATGAACTGGACATCGTACTTACTTTTGATCCGGATAAGATGCTAAAGAAAAAGGAAACTGAGACCGAGGGGAAGCACTCCGAAAGAAACACCTAAACCGAAGGAAGGATCTCTGAAGGAAAAACAAAAGTGGCCCACAAATGGACCCTCACCCTTTATAAATGGAAGAATAATGATATGACTGCCCGAGCATTAATGGTGCCAATGCGTCATCAATAACTGCCCTCGAGGTTTGAGCCACGAGCGGACCTACCTCATTTGGGGGCTCAGGCAAAGGCCTAGCGGACCTGACTGAATGGACCCTCGTCGGTTGGGGGCTCAAGCCTAGGCTGAGCAAACTTGACCAAAGGTCCTTACCTCGGTTGGAGGCTCAGGCAAAGGCCGAGCAGACCTGACCGAAGGGACCAACGTTGGTTAGGGCTCAGGCTTAGGCCGAGTGGACTTCACCAAAGGTCCTTACCTCGGCTGGGGGCTCAGGTAAAGGCCGAGCGAACCTGACCAAAGGTCCTTACCTCAGTTGGGGGCTCAGGCAAAGGCCAAGCAGACCTGATCGAAGGGACCCGTGTCGGTCAGGGGATCAGGCCTAGGTTGAGCAAACTTGATCGAAGGTCTTTACCTTGATTAGGGGCTCAGGCAAAGGCTGAGCGGACTCGACCGAAGGTCCTTACCTTTGTTGGGGGCTCAGGCAAAGGCCGAGCGAACCTGACTGAAGGTCCTTACCCCAATTGAGGGCTCAGGTAAAGGCCGAGTGGACCTAACCAAAGGGAGCTGCGTCAGTCGGGGGCTCAGGCCTAGGCCAAGCGGACTTGATCGAATGTCCTTACCTCGATTAGGGGCTCAGGTAAAGGCCGAGCGGACCCGACCAAAGGTCCTTACCTCTGTTGGGGGCTCAGGCAAAGGCCGAGCAGACCTGATCGAAGGGACCTGCGTTGGTTGGGGGCTCAGGCAAAGTCTAAGCGGACCTGATCGAAGGTCCTTACCTCGGTTGGGGCTCAGGCAAAGGTCGAGCTAACCTGACCAAAGGGACCCACGTTGGTTGGGGCATAGGCCTAGGCCAAGCGGACTTGACCGAAGGTCCTTGCCTTGGTTGGGGGCTCAGGCAAAGGCCGATCGAACCCTATTGAAGTTCTTACCTCGATTGGGGGCTTAGGCAAAGGCCAAGGGGACCCGACCAAAGGTCCTTACCGCTGTTGGGGGCTCAGGCAAAGGCCGAGCGGACCTGATCGAAGGTCTTTATCTCAAACAGGACGAAAGCCGAAGCCGAAGGAATAAGGCCTAAGGAGCACACGAATGGAAAGGAAAATGACTGAAGACATGGTTCCTCCCACCGGAAGAGCCTCCTAGTGGGAGCAAGGGGGCTGCTGATACACCCAAATCAGCCACCCTGTGAAACAAGGACACGTGACATCCGAGGGAAGGACACGCATCGCCCAACCGATAGAGGTTGTGAGGGTTCAAACTACGTAAGGAGAGGATACCCAAAGAGGGATGATCCCCCCCGAAGGGGTGTAGGATGTATCCGAGTAGGACTCGGGTAAAGGGAAAAACACATTCGGGTGGGACTCCCTAAACCCTAAACCCTATAAGAGGGAACCCAAAAGGAGAGAATGAGGTAAGTCATCACACACACCATTACTCTTGGAAAAAACTGTTCTGCCGGTCTCTAACTTGGGCGTCGGAGGACTAATCCCGGAGACACCTCCGGGCCTTTGCCTTCTGTGTTTGTGCAGGATTGGTGCTCAGCCTCGTACAGATTTTTGGCGGTAACACTTGTACATAAATCGCTATTACTAAACAATCATCCAAATTATTATTATTATTACTATTATTATTATTAGCAATAGCAACAGGAGAAGCAGAGAACATCATAGCCTTGCGAATATAATATAGGTTGTTTACAGCCAACGAGTGATAATAGCCGTTTTGAGCAATAACAGGAAGAGTAGATTGATGCGGAAGTAGAATTGAAACCCTAGTAAATGGATTTAGAAGAAAAATACTTCTCTTATAACCCACCACTATCAACCATCCATAGTCAGATCCACAACACCGAGCGCGGTACACTTCAGGAAATTTTAAACTAAAATTTTTGCTTTGGAAGAGAATGAAAAACCCATAATGATGACATATGACATAGGTGAGGAGGAAGCATCAACCATGGGAGTTCAAACTGTGGTGACTTCTTGGCAGTAATTGCAATCGAATGCCAAGACCTGCAGACTGCCCTAAAACGCATGAAGCCCACACATTTTCTATAATCCTCCATTGATGCACACACCACACCAGACCACACTAGGCTACAAACAGAGAGAACCTGTTGAGTTGAATCAAAGAAAAAAAATGATAGATTTTGGATAACTGTAACGATCGATCGATCGATCTCATCCCCTTTTATAAAGGGTAATTATCTATTTCCTTTCTCATCTATAAGTAAGGTTTTAGTTTGATTTCACGATTTCCTATCAAACTCTAACTAGAAAACCCAAATCCCAACCACTGGTTGATCTATTCTACGCGGCAGAAATCCTGACTAATCTCCGATACAACGATCCACTGTTCTACTCTGTTCTACTTTGTTCATACTTTCCCTTACTCTTTTTAAGTACATGGAGTACCCCTCCTTTTCACTTTTAATCTATTAAACTTTTTTCAAATTGATTGATTAAAAAATTAATTCAAATTGATTAGGAATGAAAATCAATACTTTACATGACTTTCATTCCTCCATTAGAGGATGGCGAGTTTTCATAAATTGAAATCTCTTTTCACTATGGAAGGATTAAGTGGTTCGTATTGTTATTGATTGAGAATGATACAGATCCAATATTTTTATCAAATTTTTTATAATTTTTTTAATCCCTAAAACAATGTGTTGCAATCCTAATAGAGAATGTAACATTAAATTTGATATCAATCCGAATTAGTATCGATTGAGATTGACACTGATCTGAATTAGTATCAATTGAGACCGATACCAATCCAATACAAATAAAAAAATGGATTACTAAACTCGTGATAATGGATGAGACAAAAGAAATAATAATAATAAATAAAGAATAACCTTGATGATGGATGAGAAAAAAAAACTAATAAATAAATAATATCTTTTAGTGACTCAATACTAATGCATTTAAAAAAAAAAAAGATAAAAAGATAAAATAAAAAATAACGATAGGGAAGTCAAGGAGGAGTTTGAGTTTCAACCAACAAAGTAACATTTAAACTAAGTAATAACAGAAGGACAAAGCCCGTTGGCTGTTTTTTTAGATTAGTAATAGCATGTTTTGAATAAAAAAAAAATTGAAAAAAATTTAATAGGCCACAAGTGAAAAAGAGGGCTAATCTGGGTATTTAAAAAGAGGAGGGGAGAAAGAGATGTTAAAGTCCAAAAGCTGGGGAGTATCAGGGTAAAAAAACAAAAAAAAGGAAAAAGGTAGGGTAGTTTTAGTAAATATAGGCCAAGTGTAGGGGAGTGATAATTCCTCTTATTTTTTAATTAAAAAAACTGTACTTTGAAATCTGAACAAGTAGAAATCAAACCATTTATAAAAAAATTCGGGCTTATTTGGTGGCATTGTTTGGGCTTCTCCATATGGGTCTGGTTTTGATATATATACCCAAAATAACAATGTTAATTTGGGTTTGAGATTTGAGGAATGAGATGGACATGGGACTCTTGGGGTGCGTTTGATAATGGTGCGTTTCAGCAATTTATGTGGTTTTCTGTTTCAAGAAACGGAGAAACGGAAACAAAAACGTTTGATAAACCCATTTCGTTTCACCTATTTCTAGAAATAGAAATAGAAATTTATTTTGATTTATGGTTCAAGAACCGGTTTTGACAAAGACTTGTGGACATTGTGGCCACCTTCAACTCTACCTACCCCATAAACATCTACAAACTTCCCAACCAGTCCATTGGTGAGGGCTTCGCTTTCCTTATCAAAGTAGATCTAAATATCCCGTCGGCTAGCTTTGGCCAGTGATTGGGGCTCACGATTGCAACCCTCGATGGAAACTCGCCCAACAAGATTGTTGCCATTGAACTCGACACCTTGAAGCAAGACTTCGACCCGGATGGCACCACATGGGTCTGAACATCAACAGCATCAAATCAAACAAGACGGTGTCACTCTCCAAATTTGGGGTCGAGATTGCACCAGACAATCTGAAGAACTACTTTGTTTGGGTCCAATACAATGGGAAGGCGAAAATGATGGAGGTTTACATGGCCAACGAGGATTTGCCAAAGTCTAGAAGCCCGATTCTCAGTAAGAAGATACACCTCAAGGATTATGTGAACCAATACTCTTACATGGGGTTCTCTGCATCGACGAGTACGCTTATGCAGCTGAACTACGTGCTCCGGTGGGAGCTATTGATGGAGGCTCTGCTTAAAAAGAGGGATCTAAAGTTGTGGAAGATGGTGGTCGGGGTGGTGGGTTTGGCATTATTGGGGATTGTTGGCCAGTTTGCCCCTCTCTCTCTCTCTCTCTCTCTCTCTCTCTCTCTCTCTCTCTTGCTCAAACGACGCCATATCGTCAGTGAAATTGCCGGGAGCTTAACTTACATGTTGGAAAAATGTTTTCATAAAAAAGGTTTATCAAACACCTACAAAACCATTTCTGTTCCTAGAAACGGAAGTTTATGTTTCTGCCATTTCTTGACACAGAAACGGTATTAAACGGGCCCTTGATAATGCTATCACAAGTTAAGGGGAGGGGAGGGGAGGGAAGGAGGGAGAGATGGAAAGATGAGAGGTGAGAAGAGAAATATGAGAATAAGAAGAAAGAGGCATAACCCAGCATATAAAAAAATCTCAGCTAAATAGAGTCGGTTGCATGAATTCTTGTCCTTTAATAGGTTCTATCTAAGGTCATACTTGAGACAAGACTAAGACTTTGCATGTCATTCCTCACCACTTCTTCTATTGTCATTTTAGGTATGTCCCTAGATCTTTTGGCTCCTTTAATCTGAATTTGATTACTCCTCCTTAGTGGGGTGCCCTCATGTCTCCTTTAAACATGATCATATCACCTCAAACGACTTTTCTAGAGCTTGTCATTGATTGGGACAACTCTCAACACAATCCTAATATGTTCATTTCTTACTTTACCTTTAGTTTTACTGCACATTTATCTTAACATTCTCATCTCATCCATAAATTAATGGATATAACCTCAGCCACAAAATCATAAATGATCTCCACATATTCAGTAAAGCCTGAAATAAATTAGGTCACAATGAACCCAATCATTACCGTCTTTTATATATATATATATATATATTCCTCAAAATGCAGGTCGTGATTGTTTTTGTATTTCTTTAGCTAGGCTCTTGTTTTTTTTTTTTTTTTAGCTTTATTATACACTCGGGGTCTGCAGCAAGAGATCTTTCTCAGTCAATTCATTTGCCTCTCATTCTTCGAGAATCAGAAAATCCTTTTCGAGTTTGAATTTATTCATTTGGAATCTGATTTCTTCTTCTTCTTTTTTTCTATTTTCTTTCGTTCTCTTTTCTTTTTTACTTTTTATTCTCTTCCATCATTCCTCAAGTCCCATAGGTTGATCTAATCTCAATTTTCTTATCGAGCAAAAGTACAAAATAAATCAGATTGATTTTTCGATTAAAAGTACTATGTGAAATCTTCAACTCTTTTTGTGTGAATATTTTTTATGATTGCCCCTGGATAGTAAACAAGGTTCCACAACTTAGAACGGTCATGGGATTATCCAAGACCGATATCATTCTAATACCGATTTAGATTGACTTGGAATCAGATTGTATCGCACAAATTTACCTTTATATATATTTTTTTAAGAAAATCCATTTTTTACCTTTATTTTTTTTTTTTTAACTAAATTTTTCTTATGCTTTTACCATTAGACTATACATGTATATTGTATCGGAAAAGTCAGCTTGGGGATCGAGATTCGGCTCCTAAAAGATGGAAGGAGGGAAAGAGAGATAGATCAACTTCATAATTCTCGATCGGGGTTTCTCAAGGGTATGGGTTTTCTCTACCATAATCAAGTTGTTTTTATGCTTTTGAGCTTAAACATGGGTTTTGAGGCGCAACCATTGGATTTGAAAAAAGTCAGGCATCAACCTAAAAAATAAATCACTTTTCGTGGCTGATTGTATTGGACCAATATCAATTACAAAATTAAAAATAAATCACTATTTAGCTGATTCATACCATAATTGATTTGATTTTTGTGTGTGTGTGTGTGTGAAAGAAATATTATTATTGATTTTTTTATGAAAATATTAGTATCTTTTTTGGTGAAAGAAATATCAGTATTGATTATACAAAGGGTGTCTTTTTTTTCTTTTGGTAAACATCAAGGATATCAATACGATGGACCAATACATTATTTGTATGTATAATACAATTTCACGTTAGCAAGCATTGTGTCTATCTCTCTTTCATTCTTTGAAATGACCTTCTCCCTCTCGTATGATGCCTCATCCCACAACTCTAATGGTCTTGCAGCTCATGGGCGACGTGCTCAAACATGTTTTATGTCCAGAAGTGTGGCCCTTGCGCTAGCGCCTCAGCCGATGAGATTGTATGCTTGGGCATCGATTAGGAGAGGCACAATGGTCATTTTGCACACCTACGGCCAACATATATATGTATCATCATCCTTCCTATTTTTTAAAATGGATCCTCTACACATTCATTTACTTAGATGTGCATGTGAGGATCCAACACGTCTCTTTTGTTTACATGTGAGGATACTTCCTTTTGTGCTTCATATTCATTTTGATGATCTACCATTTTCTTTTCTTTTTTTGGAGTGGGGTGGGGGCAACGAAATTTGAGTGGAAATTATAAAATTGAAAAAATAATGGGAGTAAAATACAAAATTAGCCTTGTATTTTTTCTTCTTTTTCCAGAAGGCAAGAGGACAAAGTAAATAAAATAAAGATTATTTTCTTATTGATAGTTTGATACCCTTTTAGGTTTTAAGGTGTCAGACAACTTATGATTTTTGTTTTTTAACTCTTTTAGTAGACCTTTTTTTTTTTTTCTTCAATGAGGGTATATTATGTCATTTCATATGGGTATTAAAAAAATATACAAAGACATTGACAACTTTTGATACTTTCTAAATGATGAGTCTATTTCAAATTATTTGATTTTTTTTTCTTAACCCTTGACTTAAAGAACTTGTATTAATAAGACGAGGGACAATTGAAGGAAGATTACAAATTTTAGATACACTTACAGAGGTTTCATTTAGATAGTCCTAAAACTAAAATAAAATAATTTCACATTTTGTGTAATCGCATATATTGAATCTAAAAAAGTTTTTTCAATTCAAAGGCATGTGTAGGTGATAAGGTTTTGTGATCTAGGGATTCAATTTTGGCTCATTTTCTAGACGTTGCAAGTTAAATTTGGTTTAAGATTCATTAATTTTATGATTTAGGCCCAATTGAATCGTTCCCTTAATAGTTTTACACTTTTATCCAACCATTAAAAAAAAAAAAAACCGAAAACAAAATATTTTTATACCACTATTTAGGATGGAATCTCCTTATAGACATACTCAATATTTCCATGTGAAAAATTGATGCCATGAGTCAGAGTTGAATATTTAGTGAATGCTCTAAAATGGGCATGTGTCAAATTTCAGCCTCATATTTAACAATTCACCCTACCATCTAATGATATGCCCTTTTATATGTGAGGTTGGCTCCGCTGGAGGTACATGAACTGCACATATGGTCAAGGGACAATACCTATCCTTTCTCCTACCTTAAATGCCTAGCCTCTTCCTCTCTTTATTGGCACACAGTATTATAAGTGTTGGCCCCTGCCCATACGTGCAGTGGATCTAGCCTCTCTATGTTTGCCCATTTACCCTATTGTAGTTTTAGATTTTTCAATTTCTTGTTTTACTATTAATGCCAATTTTGATTGGTCTGAAATTTAACATATGAATAAGACCTTTGGTATCTAAACTATCAACAACATTTCAGTCTCATCTAACCTACCTCATGGTAGATCTAGCTGCTTGTGAAGAAGATTTTATTCATGTCTTAAAAGAACTAACCCTTGTCAAAATTCACAAATCATAAATAAAAACTGGTAATGGGCTAACACAGAACAAATTCATATACCCATCTGAAAGAGGCTTGACTATTGTTCTTAAGTGAATTCTGAAAAGAAAATTGGCTAGCTCGCGGGAACCAAGCTACCTCTGTATAATAGTAACCTAGCAATGAATGGTCACAAAAAAATCCCAAGATAATAAATAGAATAAGAATAAGGTGATTTGTTCGCCTACTCAACTAATCACATAGATCAGTCCCAAACGAGTGGAGCCTACTTTTCAATTGACAATGAGTAAAGAATAAGAGTCAACTAATAGAGAAAGTCTTGCTATAAGAAATAGAATCTGTTTCTCATCCTTGCTCGTGAGTGAAAAACGATTACTTTGTAGCGATATGAAGATGAATAGGCAAGCAAACAGTATCAAACCAAGCACGCAAGAAAGCCCGTAGTCCCTTCTCTACTTCCTGAAACAGGCCTCTTCGAGGGTTAGAAAGTAGCGAGCTACAGGACTCAATGGATTTAGAAATGAAAGAGATATCCCGCCACTACAATCGTCCATGCCAGCCACACCCTTGAACCAAACTAGTCGTATTAGCCACCTTGTTACATGGCCTGGCATGCCTTTGCTATTTTCATTTGCCCACTTGAACTTTCCACTCTCCCATCCCAACTCGTTGCGTCCTTGGTTGTAGAACAACGTCCTCCTCCCCAACTGAAGTACCAATCTCACCCTCCCCTGTTCCAGCTGCTGTGACATCCGCCACACCTTCTTGCTTTCGCTCTTTCAAAACCTCCAATAGCAGGCTACGATCGATCAACACTGTGCAAAGATCAGCCCAACACACCACATCAGAAAAAAGAAAAATGAAAAAGAACAAGCATAGTTACAAGCGACACTGATAAGGGCTCACTAGGACTGTAGAGCCCTACTCTTTAATCCCGGTTTATTGATCGGTTGGCTTGGGTTGATCTTGCATGGTCTGAACCAAAACGGGTTGATGCCGGTGCTTTATGGTACATGACTGCAAGGGTGATGTCAAATGTGGGGTGGCCAAATAGAATTGAGTCGGTACCCAAGATGATCTGCATGCCTAAGTTGTGCCCTTGCACATATCAAGGGCATATCACAAGGCCATGTATGGATAGAAAAGGATCCTCTTTGAATGATAGGAACTTGGTCCACAGCACGTGGCAAGAGTGAAATACATGTCAAGATCTCCCTTCCCTTCCAAAATATAGCAAGGGTTGACTTGTTTTGGCCAACTGGTGGGTGTCACTGGCAGGTGCAAGACCCACTAGTGTCACCCACCTGTTGGGGTATTGTGGACCCCAGCATGCCTGGCTTTGATGAGCACATATGTTTTGACCTCCTCGTCTTAATGAGGTCTTGTATGCCCGATGATGTCGGCTACACCGCCCAAAAACACGATTTAATGTGTTTTGATCCGTAAATGGGAAAAACCAAACAAGCCTTACAAGCTATTTATGAACCAAAGTATAAATAGCACTTAAACCCCCCTTTTCTCACTCCCATTTATGATTTTAGCAAAGTTGGTGAGGGGAGTAAAGAAGAGGGAGAAAAGAGGAAGAAGGAGAGAAGAAAGAAGGAATAGGCTTTCCCCTTGGATTCCAGAGCCGCACCTTACATTTCCATCGCCGGAATAGTGTCCGATGTCTTGAGATCTACATTCTAAGGTAAGTAACGCCATAAACCCTTTAGGTATGATGAAACCCTTTGTGTATGTGGTTGAATCTAGAGAATGATTAAACAATTGTGTGTTTTCTTTGAAGGATTTAAGAAGGGGAACAAAGATTTGGAGATTATTGAAGTGACATTTGAGTTTGGGAAGGGGATTCTAAGATTTGGGGTTTTTCAAGTGAATGTATTATTTCTTTCCCCAAATCGCATTAATGGCTTAGATCCATGGTATAATCAGGTAGATGAGGCTTAGAATGTGTGGGAAATGAAGTGGGAACCACCTTATTAGGGTTCCAAGAGTTAGAATGGAAGGAAGAAGAAAACAGCAAAATTAGAGAAAATCGACGAGTAAGACCGGAGGCACCCACTGGTGTGACCTGCCAGCCACCCCTGACCCTTCTGGTTCTATTGGCGGGTAAGACCGGAGGGTGCTTGACTTGTCAATGTGACCTACCAGTCACCCCTGACCCTTTTGGTCCTACCTGGGGGGTAAGACCGATGGGTACCTGACCAGACAGTGTGACCTACAAGTCACCCCTATTCCCTCTGGTTCTATCGAAGGGTAAGACCGGCGGGTGCTTGACCCACCAATATGACCCGTCGATCTAGACAGACTACACAGGCGGGTTTTCCTATCCACATGTATGACCTACCTGTAGCCCAAATGAGCTTTGATGAAACTCAAACTCACCGACAACCTTCTTTACACTATTTTACGCGTCATGACCATATCCTACATCATTTATAGTCCCAATTTGGATATATTTCTAAACTCTTTACCTATGCTAGGTTTCGAGAAACTCATCTTCTCACTTCGGATTTTATCTGTACCGCGAGTGCTGATTCTTCTACAAAAATAGGTAAGTAGGGAGAGGACTTGGATCTTAAATTTTGGAGTGTTTTTGGCATCCTATGCATTCATGGACTAAATTGACATCCCGATTTCCATTCCCATGCATGTGATTGATGAATGAATGATGCATTTAGAACTGAACATGTTGTATCTTAAATTCTATAGGTATGATTACTTACTTGAAATCTTGATCATGGATTTATCATATGATGGATGATGATGACGATGTTTTTCGATCATATGTGGGATTTCTAGATTAGATGCAGTAGTCGGCTTGAAAACAAATGCATTGATACACCGTCGAATGGGACACGGAAGTACTTTACAGTTGTCCTATCTCATGTAGGAGCATGTGGTTAGGATTTCATATTCCATCATGCTACAACCCTTCCCAACAGAGGTTTACGTGTTGGGTTATCACTAGGGGAAGCGTCGATCGCGGACCGCCGTAGTGGTTAGAAGTACATCTGGCTGATCATTAGGACAGTTGGAAACCTTGGTGATATATTTAGAGAGCCAATCGTACTGCTTTTAATTTCTGTTGTGGTTCAACCACGATCTACTTTTCTACTGTGGTTTGGCCACGATTTACATTTCTGTTGTGGTTCGGCCATGATTTAATTTTTTTAGTGCTCACGGTGGGCCTTCTCCGATAACCCTATTGACGTATCGTGGGATGGATAACACGTCTCGAACCTGAGGCATACGCGCACTATGATTGTGAGTAGCACGTTACCTATGACCTAGTAATGATTGTTTAGGTGGAATACGATTAAAATGAATCTCATGCATATAGTATCATTTGAAATGCATTTGCTTGTGTGAGTCTTTCTTTCCATTTACTGAGCTAGTGAGCTCACCTCTCATGTACACACCTTTTTAGATGATTTTGCAGGATACTCTATAGAGGAACCCATGCCGGGTCTCACTAACGAAACCCTAATGGGGGATTGGTGGGTCCCCAAAGAATTCAAACACTGTGACGGCTGCCAATATGAGGGTTCTGTTGCAGGAAAACAGTGACGGATTCTATTTACTGTACTCTTTTTATTCTTTTGGTATATTCTCCTTTTGTGCTATCGATATTTAAATTTCTATTTCTTATGTAAATATCATGCCTACGGGCCCACATGTAAACACTTTATGTATAACAATTTGGGTACCAAGGGTATATGAGAAATTATATGTAATCATTTATGACAAGACTTCCATTGTATTATGTTATTATATTCCATGGACCATGTGTGGCTTGCTGTGCTGTGGTTACTGTATAAGATAATCCTAGTGGTTTTGGGTTACCCGGAGGGAACCCGATCACTGGTCCGATTCTATGTGAATGGGGTGTGATAAGGACTCAAGCTGTACTCCCTCAGAACCTTGTTGTCATAGGTTTTAGACCTGACCACCACCCCAATAGGAACTTTCAATAGCCTTTTGGTCTCAGTGTCCTCAACCCCCATCTTCAGAGCCACATTGCCTCGACGGGTGTTTACCACCAACCACGAGGTAGAGAAATTGAACGGCCTCGAGTCCCTGGCAAAGAAGAACCCATATTTCCATTAAGGAATTTAAGTGGACATATTATCTAGAACTAGGTCCCGCCTATTCCTACACTTAAAATGGAACCAGCCCGGGACATGTCGGTTGGAGATGGAACATAAACGTTCACAAACAAGGGTAAGGTGGCCACCCTATTTATCCAACCACACCTGATGATAAAACCTACAATAAACCTGAAGGCATTGGGTTGGTGCTATGTTGGGACAACCCTATAGTGCCGGAGCACTGTTGCCATCAAGTCATGTATGGATGAGAGTATGCTTATAGAAGCAAGTCTCCCCCTCCCTACTGCTATTATCCCTCTCACCAGCCTATGGGAGCCTCAACGACACAGACTCAAGGTATATGGTAGACTCTCCTAAACCTTTCCAACTCCTGCGTAGTTAGGCATGAAGCAACCTAGCCAACGGGGAGACCGGTGGTTGGGTTGGTGCCTCATGTGGGCGAGACTTCTGAACCCCCTTTTTACTGTGCCCCAGAGTAGGGCCACGGGTAGAGCACCACGACACCGACGTCCCACCATCAACGTCATAACGGTCACCAGAATCGGAAGAGGTCAAGTCAGACACCATGGTCCCAACGAATATGATAAAACAAGAAAAAAAAAAAGAAGAACAGGAAAATAGAGAAGGGTGGGAACTAACTTAATGGTTCCAACAAAACAAAGACAAGAACCCCTCGAGCTGAATCCTCATTGGAAAGTAGATAGGCACCAAGGAAGGAAAGCTCTAGGGAGAAGAAGAAGAAAAGGATAGCTCCAAATAAACCTCACCACCCCCCCACCTAACAAGTTTTTATATGCAGGTCAAAACACCGATAAACCATCTTCAAAAAGCAAGGATGACATGATGAGCCAATACGAAAAGAAACACGTAGGCAAAACCACCACAAAATTTTGGGCTCCCTAAGGCAAAACGCCACCAAACGTAGCCCATTCTGATGTTATGATAGAACGTTGCGAGACCCCAAAAATGGTGCGACAAAAGGGAAGCATTAAAACCCCATCATAAACAGGGGAAATTTAAATTTTGTACTCCCATGACCTTTTTTCAGAAAAAAAGGGCCATGGGAGTGGGTGCACTTGATATATCATAAATACAATGAGCCAATAAAAGAGCGCCACACCGACACTTAGGAAGCCTCACGAAGACGAGTAGAGAGGCATGTGATTACGCACGTGAACTCCCCCATGAACAGACGAGCAGAGAGGCACGTGATTATGCACTTGACCTCCCTTATGAACAGACTAGCAAAGAGGCACGTGATCACCCATGTGCCCTTCTCCATGAACAGATGAACAAAGAGACATGTGCTCCCCACGAACAGGAAGTCTCATAAAGACCAGATGAACAAGAAGTCTTATAAAGACCAGACGAACAGGAAGTCTCATAGAGACCAGATGAACAGAAGGGCCTAACAGGTAAAGACTAACTCATCACTAGGGCAGCAGGTACAAATGAACGCACTTAGTCCCTAGAGACACGAGGTTCCCTCAGTATTAACCCCAGTAAAGACAAAGGATGTAACCTTGGGATCGGAGACTGACAAGCATGGGCCCTGGTTACGTGGCCAAGGAGTAATCACAGGATTAGTTATGAGCCTCCTAGTTGCGTAACCACAAAGTAACTACGAGCCAGCTACCTAGACGCTAACACACAGAAGAAAATACCTACCAACCAATGTACGAAGGAAACTACCTCCCAAAAGGTAGTACAGTGGAAATGACCTTTCCGCCGTTAGGATCCTAATAGGTATATTTGAAGCCTGTAAAATCGGATGTGCAGGAACAGGAGTCCACCAACCACCGTGGCGTGGACATAAGCACAGAAGACCACCATATTGGAAAGACCTGTTACCTCGGGAAGGAAGAACCTCAGAGCCAAGAAGGGACACTATAAGAGAAGAACGGAGAACAGAAAAAAGGTATGCAATCCTGAAACCTTTAAGCTCAAATAGCCTTTCCTCTTCCTTTACGTATTCTGACTTGAGCTTCGGAGAGTCCTCCCTGGAGATTGGTTCTAGGGTTAGTACAATATTTGTCTGTGACTTGCAGGTGACGCGAAGGAGAAATTTGCAGCAACAAGTGGCGTTATCAGATGGTCTCTAGAGGGATTGGGGCTGAACCATTGCAGCCCTTACGGGTATTACCGTATTACTCATTCTGGCATGTGTAAGCTTGATCAGTGATGGTGGATAACATCTTTCTTTTTTTTTTTGCTAGTGGGGTGGGGGCAACGAAATTTGAGTGAAAACTATAAAATTGAAAAAAATAAAGGGTGCAAAATACAAAATTATTCTTGTATTTTTTCTTCTTTTTCTAGAAGATGAAAGAAAATGTAAATAAAAATAAAGAGATTTTCTATATTGACACCCTTTCAAGGTGTCAAATAATTTATGATCTTACTTTTTTTTTCCCCTTTCAATAGAGCATGTTTTTCTTTTCTTTTTTTCAATGAAGGTAAGCTATGCCATTTCACACTGATATTCAAAAAATATGCAAAGACAATAACAATTTTTGATACTTTATAAATGACAAGTCTCTTTCAAATTATTTGAAAAATATTTTTTTATCCTTGACTTAAAGAACTTTTATGAATAATATAAGAAGCAATCAAAAGAAAATTACAAATTCTAAATACACTTTCATTTAGATAGTCCTAAAACTAAATGAAATAATTTCACATTTTGTATAATCACATATATTGAATCTTGGTAGAAGTGTCTTTACAAATCTAAAAAACGTTACTTCAATTCAAAAGGCATTTTTGTAGATAATGAGGTTTTGTAATATGGGGATTCAATTTTTGCCCACCAACAGACAGAGTTGGGCTAGGCATTGCAAGTTAAATTTGATTTAAGATTCATTAATTTTATGATTTGGGCCCACTTGAATCGCTCCAAGTTGAATATCTAGAAAATGATCCTAAAATGGTCATGTGTCAAATTTCAGTCTCAAATTTAACAATTATATTCCGATCTAATCCGATCCATTGCATGGGTAGGGGCCAACACCTATCCCACGATTCCCATCACGTGCCACTAAAGAGAGGAAGAGGCCGAGCATTGAAGGTAAGGGAAAGAATAGGTGCTGGCCCTTGACCGTACATTCAGCTTGCATGTACCCAGCGGAGACAACACCTATTCTATGTATGTCCATTTCCCTTCATTTTTATAGTTCTAGATTTTTCAGTTTCTTGTGTTGCCATTTAGAAAACTTAAATTGGTCTGAAATTTAACATATTAATAAGGCTCTAACTATCTACAAAATTTCAGTCTCATCTAATATATCCCATGGTAGATCTAGGTGCTTCTTGTGAAGAAGATTTTGTTCTCATTTTACATAGAAGAATTAGGTCTTAAAAGAATTGGACCTTTGTAAAATTCACCCATCATAAATAAAAACTGGTAATGAGCTAATCATGCTATAAACAGTTGATCATCAGCTCATCACAATATTCGATTGGTCCTAGTCATGTGACCATCGGGCCACTACCTTCCACTGGAACCGCATACCTATTAATCGGTCGATGCTTGAACCCGATTTGTTTAGTAATTGGTTAGGCCGTTTTCGATCATCAATCGAAGTTCAGTGCCTACCGATGCCGGCCAACTTTTGACACCCCTAATCAGGGTTGGGAATCAGTTCTGTGTTCTGACCTGTAGGTGGGCCTGTTTGGGCCTCAGTGGTCGAACAAGAGAACAGATCGACGGCTTACTAACATGGTTCGGCCAACCACAGCTCGGAGGGCCAAGCCCAAGCCCAAGCCCAAGCCCAAGCCCAAGCCCCAAAGAGAAGTTAGGGCTCTACGAAGTTACCTGATGGTCATGGTTATTTTAGGTCGAGAGCCTCTTTGTTTATGTCTTCTGCGAGCGTTTCAGGTCGAGAGCCTCTTTATTTCTTCTGCGAGCGTTTTAGGGTTTGCAGAAGTTCTGCTTTGCATCGGCAGCCATGGCGGTCGTCGCAGCTCAACCAGAGGTTAAGCTTTTCAACAGATGGTCTTTCGAAGAAGTTCAGGTTTGTCTCATCATCAAGTCCTTCTGCAACTTCTAGTTGATGTGCTCGTTCTATCTTCTTTATCTCTAATGCATCACTTGCGACTTCCTTGAGGTTCTCTGGTGAAACCTTCAAGAGTATCAACCTCCCCAGGCTGTGTACTATTGAGGCTGATCTTTTGGTATTACATTCCTCCTCCAAGTAGCCCCACTTGATGGTGATTTGGAGTAGTTTTGAGCTTTGGTGATATTAGTTCAGAAGTCTCCTATTTCAGCCCCAAGTCACGAATTGAATGATTACCAGTTTTTTATCTAACCCTAAGTTTTGTCTGATATTTTGAGGATTACATAGGAACCCTAAGGAGAACAGTCGACCAGCTTGTGGAGGGTTTCTATGATTAGATCTGGGAGTTATCTGTAATCTATAAAAGTTTCATTTTTTTACATCCAACATATCTCTCAGTTCAGCTATAAAAAACTGACCAAGTTTTAGGGGTTTATTTGATCATACAAGAGCCCCATTTGATCGAAGCATTAGGCTATCTGAGCCCTGCCTTGAGAGATTCAGGTTACCCTAGTTTTGATCTAATTTAGATTTTACTTCTCAGTTATACTTCTGTCCATATCTGAGTCTACTATTTTCTTACTCTTTGTAGCCTATTGTTAGTATTATCAAAGGTTGATTATATATGTAATCTTCCTTACATCAACACATTTGGGTTGCATTTATCAATTTCTATGATTAGATATGATAGGTAATTTGTATGGAATGAAGGACCCCTATCATTTGCTTGCAGAATGATACCAACCAAGCAGTTGTTTAGTAAGGCTTTTCTTGCAGAATGATACCAATCGGCTCCCAGTTTTCCCTAATACTATTGTTGAGTATTGACAATTGTAAAAACCAACAAACTGAGGAAAAATTTCAAGACAAGTACCCTTTTTTATTCGAACTAAGTTTACCTGGTTTTATTTTGGAGAGAACAGGATTTACCCTCTAAAAAAACGATAAGCGTATACTACGTTTTTGCACAGAAAACTACTTCCCTTCCTTTAAATAAAATGGACAAGATGATAAACCAACAGCACACTAAATCACCCGTATGGGTAGCAATTTGCCGATAAGTCAATTGCAATATTACAAAATTAATCTTGACAAACATACTGGAACAATAAAAGTTATAATTACTTATTTCATTTTTTTTTTTCTGGTAATTATATATTAAGGGAAGAAGTGTGATGGAGGTTGCAGGTTAGGCGTGATGAGTTTACCTAAACAAAGAGGTAATTTGGGGATTTGAAAATTAAAGGGGAATATAAAGGGTAAAAGTCTAATTCTAGGGGAGTATACAAAGCCTATATTTACTCGGCCTATGATTGCTCAACATGTGAAAAAGAGGGGCAATTCAGGCATTTTAAACTAGTAACCGAGAAGGATATATAGAAGATTGAATATAAGGGAGTATCAGAAAAAAAGTTGAAGGTAGGGGAGTATCAGTAAGTGGTAATTGCGCCTTCAGGTAAATGTAGGCTAAGTGTAGGGTAGTCATAGTAATTGCCCCTACATCTTATGATTTCTCTCTTACTTTGCAGGTCATCTTTCTTCATGCATTGGTGTGTCTATGGTTGCTTCTCTGTTTTTCTCTGTTTTTACCTATTATGAAAGCTCTGGTAGACTAGAATGTAATTCACTCCTCTCAGTCTAGACGTGGTCTTGAAAGTTATGTTTATAATGTACAACCGGATACAGTTTTTCTTTTTGAAAGACCCTGATGTTGAACTTCTTCCTAGACCTCTCTCGGTGTGCTTCTACTTTGGGGTTTATACCAGGCTCAGGGTATAGAGTTTTGGAGGGGATCTGTGGTGTTTTACTTGATCCCATGTTCGGTCTTCTGATGTTACTAGAATGGCTTTTGGTTCTACTTTATTACTGCAAGACTAGGAATGCTGGTATCATTAATTGTTTGAAAACTTTTGCAGCTTGGGCTTTACGCTGGATTAATGGCAATAAATAATTTCAGGCCTGATTTTGGGGGCTGCGTTATGATGTGAATTGCTCTTGGTGGTCCTTATTGTAATTTCTCTGAACTTTTGTGCAGGTGGGTGATATTTCTTTGGTGGATTACATTGGTGTGTCACCATCCAAGCATGCCACCTACGTACCACACACAGCAGGGAGGTATTCTGTGAAGAGATTCAGGAAGGCCCAGTGCCCCATTGTGGAGAGGCTGACCAATTCTCTGATGATGCATGGACGAAACAACGGGAAGAAACTAATGGCTGTCCGGATTATCAAGCATGCTATGGAAATCATCCATCTCCTCACAGACTTAAACCCCATTCAAGTAATTGTTGATGCAGTCATCAACAGGTATATAGAAGGAATTTCTCTATTTCTGCACATTGCTCTATGTGCGTCAACTGTATCTTAGATTTTCATTTGGTTACTGTTTCTGTAGTGGGCCAAGAGAAGATGCAACTCGAATTGGTTCTGCTGGTGTGGTGAGGCGCCAGGCTGTCGATATCTCTCCTCTGAGGCGTGTTAACCAAGCAATATATCTTCTTACAACAGGTGCTCGTGAGAGTGCTTTTAGGAATATAAAGACCATAGCAGAATGCTTGGCAGATGAGCTCATCAATGCTGCCAAGGGCTCATCGAACAGGTAAAGAAACAAAAATTATTTCAGCTGATCATCTTAATATGGCCTTATGCTAGACAGTGAGGTGGTGCAAGCGATGACCTCAGTGCAGAGCAAGAAGATGAGGGAGTAAAACTAATAGAATGATTTGAACCAAAAAGAACCTTCGTAAGAAGATTATAGAATAGAATATAATGGCAGGAAATAAAAAGATTAGAAATAGAAATAAGAAAAGTAGAAAACTGGCCTGTAGCTTCAATTTTCAGATGGAAAACAGGTTGGCCCCTCAAAATAAAAATTGATTCTGAAGTTAAAACATGGTTATGCCCCACTAACCTCACTCCTTGCTGATCCCTATTGCCAATAATCTCATCCCTATTATTTTTAATTTGAAAGGTTGATTTTATGTTAACTTGGTATTCTATGCTTTTACAGTTATGCCATCAAGAAGAAGGATGAGATTGAGCGAGTTGCCAAGGCCAACCGATAAGAGGCATGTAGTTTACCAAGTAGACTAATGGCAACAGGGGTTCTCTTTTATTCTGCATCCTTTTTTATCGATTTCTTGCTTGGTTGATTATACATGGATTGCTCTCAATTTCTATGGTAGTAAATTTTGTTGCTAATTATGAGTTTTGGATTTTTTTTTTTGAATGTTTGTCGAATTCTATTTTTAAGAACAAATCAACTCGAATTTTCTTTCCTGCAAGTGCATATACATGAGCAAGGTCATGAATGATAGCTGTGGCTTGGTGAGAAATGTTCTTTCTGCAACCTTTATTTCGGAAAGGAAAGGATAGTGTGATCTTACTCTCTTTCAGGCCTAAGAGAGTGAACGTGTATCTCACCAGAAAGTGACAAGCAAAACTACATCGCTTACATTCAATTCTGAAATTATTGTTTAATATGAGTCCCCAGCTCACATGGTTCAATGGTGTGTTCTTTTCTGTAATATAATGCCTTCCTGACTGGGCTGTCCGGGAAAGTTGGGAAACCTTTTTTTTTTTTTGGTAGGAGGAAAGTTGGGAAACCATTCGTGTGTTTTTAACTTCTTGGTGAAGATGACGAATGGTAGGTTTCCATCCCTCAATAGTGCAGCTTTCAAGTATCATAATTAAGCCATTGATTAGTCATTTCGCTGGTTAGTTCTTGTAGGCCACACTCTGCTTATTCATACTTTTCGTACCATGTAGTCCTTTTGAACCTGTCGACTGGTTTGTTGGTCACTTGCGCATACTTCAACAACAATTAAGAAGCACCTCTTGTGATTTAATGTCATTGGGTCTAACCTTAAATATGCCGGCAATTATATGAATTCTATGGCTTCTATTACTTCTCTGAGTGGTTTCGGTATTTTTGGTTCGCAAAAATTTAGGGAGAACAACAATGGGACTTGGGTTCTGGAGAGTCCATACCAAAACGCATTTCAGTGGAGATGATCTCTCTTTTCTCACCCTCTCTAACAATCCTTTAAACGATGGGGCAAATAAATGACCCCAGGATCTCTAGCTTGCTTGGGGCTAGAAATTTTTTTAATGCAATTAAAGGCATACATCTAGAATATGGTATGTGGTTCATATAGAGAATCGTCTTCAGGGTGTGTTGTGTAATGGCTCAAACCTTGCAAACATCTGGTCTATCAATCTTCCAACAATTATTCTATAGCATGGCCCTTTGCCAACATTGGGCCAATGAGAGTGTAAGGAAGCATCAATTTCTGTCTTTCGTGAGGGTCCTTGTGATCATTTGATCCCATTATGTCTGGTTGCAGGTGTCATATTGCCACTCAGACTTCTTTTTCCCAAAGGTAAAATATAAGGAAATAAGAACCCTGTTTGTCTATCGTGCCCCACACTCAGACACAGCTGGATGTGAAAAGACCTAGTAGCCCCATGTGCATTAGGTACTTTTCACACTCAATTGTGTCTAGTGTGAGAATGCTAGGCAGGCAATGTTCCCTTGCACAAAATATAAATGGTATGCGGTGCTCTTGCACAAAATATAAATAGTATGCTGTGCTCTCAGATAGAAATATACTTATCATATTAATATTATGCAAAAGATATAGAGAAGATTACTCATGCTCCCTATGTGGGAGGATCAATCACAATGCAGGATTTTGAGAGGGCGTCGGGAAAAATATCTCCAAACTGAACCGCCATGTACCTTATGCAACTCATGGAGATTTTTATATTCACTTTTCTGGTGTTGGGCCATGCTGCCTGTTAGGAAATCCTTTTCCAAAAGATAAATATAAAAATCATTGTGAGGAGATTTTAGGATAGAGAACCTTTGCCCTATAACAAGATTTAACTTAGACAAAGAGTCCTAACTTTGACTTGGTCATTCAACAATTCAAGATGATCTATAGAGTAGAGAGAAGCAAGGGGAAGAAAAATGATTGGAAGACTTGAATAGCATATTATTCAAAACTTCAATGGCTACAGATTGTAATGGCAATGGGATGGGTCAGGGTCAGGTTTCTCTTGTATGATACCCGACCCTTCAAAACTTTGCAAAACCATCATCTCAGACTCAACTAGACCCGCAAATCATGCGTGGGAAACACATCACTGAGCTTACAAATCAACCAAGATGTGGATACCTGCAAGATGAACAGGTAAAGGTAGGTTGTAGGGGTGTCAATTTCCAACTCAAACCAGTTCAATTCAAATCGAACCAAATATTATCAATTTGGTTTAGATTTGGGTTGTAGGAAACGGTATGAACCGAACCCAAAAGAAATAACGATAAAAGGCAAGACTTTTTGTATTTTTCTTTACTGAAAAGAACCAAAACCACGATAACAGAGGAGGAGATCGATCAGGTTAAGAAAATAAAACCAAAACAGTTGCGGCAATGTATCATTTCTAGTGATTCAGAAAGCATTTAATAGAAGTCGCAGAAGGACAGACCTATTAGATGAATGAGACAAAAATGCACTTCACTTCTTCGAAAAACCATCTGTTGAAAAGCTCCACCTCTGGTCGAGCTGCGATGACCGCCATGCCTACCGATGCAAAGCACAAAACACAACTTCTGAGTTCTCTAAAACCCTAAAACGCCTACTTCGCAGAAGATATAAACAAGACAATTTATATTCCTATCTAATGAACTCTTCAGTTTATGAGGTTGGTTTTGCTGAAGGTACGTGCATGTTGCACTTACAGTCAAGGGCCAAGTGGCCAACACCTATTCTTTCTCATTACTTTAAATGTTCGGTCTCTTCCTCTCTTTAGTGGCACGTGGTGGGAATCGTGGGATAGGTGTTGGTTCAGTAGAAATGCAACCCTAAAAACGAGATAAAAAAAAATGAAAAAATAAAAACAAATAGTACACACAAATTTACGATTTGATGACATTGTCTATGTCTTCAGTGAGATGAGATCACTACTTCATTATCAATGGAGAATAGGGTTACAATGCGTGTCCTCACACCTCTCTCAGATTGCTTTTAGAGAAAGAGAGCCCCACTACAATTTATAGCAAAAAACCTCAATACTAGAAAGTATAAAATTGTCCTCACTAAATGAGTCCTAAAATATATAGCGGGACTACCGTTCTGTTGGAGGCCTACATCAGTACTCCTTGGATTAAACTGCGACGAAATACAAGACAACGTATACCAACTAGTCCCTGCCCGTACATGCAATGGATCTGACCTCTCTATGTATAGTTCTAGATTTTTCAGTTTCTTGTATTGCCATTTAGCAAACTTAAGACTCATTTAATCCACCCTGGTGGTAGAACTAGGTGCTTCTTGTCAAGAAGATTTTGTTCTCATTATACATAGAAGAAGTAGGTTCTTAAAAGAATTGCACCCTTGTAAAATTCACCAATCGTAAATAAAAACTGGTAATGAGCTAATCATGCTATAAACGGTCGATTATCAGTTCATCATAATATTCAATTGGTCCTCCACGTGTGACCCTGGGGGCCACTGCCTTTTGATGAGACCGCATGCTTATTAAGGTTGGTTGAACCCAACTTGTTTAGTAATTGGATAGGCCGGTTTCGGGCATCGATTGAAGTTCAGGTCGTGCCCATTGTTAGTTAAAACGGGAACGGCAAAAAAACAGAAGCGTACGGTACGGGTTTTAAACAGATAAAAACGTTGAATGGTACGGTCAAAAAAATAGGGAACGGCAAACGGACGGAAACGAACGGTACAAGTATTAAACGTGTAGTTTTCAAAAAAACGAAATCAAGAAAACGGTAGTATACTCATGCAATTTGAGAGATTCCCAAGATAAAATAACCCAATGGGTTACAAGAAAATGAGATGTTAGCTTTAGCTTCTCTTTACTCATTGGACTATAAGAAGATGAGATTTTTTCCCTATAAATAGTATGGAGTTAAAAATAAAAAACCAAATACCATATTGTCTTCACTCTTCACTTTTACCAATAGGTTTTTTTTTTTTTCATTATTATTTTTTTACAAAATTCATATTTTACCCTTAAAAAACGGATACGCGTTTAAAACGGCCGTTTTAAACGCGTTTTAAACGGCCGTTTTAAACGCGTTTTAAACGGATTCTTTTGCCGTTTCCCTTTTTTTCCGTATTGTATGGAAGCATACGGCAAAACGTGTTTTAAACGGCAAAAAAACGCAAACGCGTTTTAAACACTTTTAAAACGCGTTTTAACTAACAGTGGTTTTTACTCGTGCCTACTGATGCCAGCCAACTTTTGACACCCCTAATATTAAGGTTTGGGGATCAGTTCTGGGTTATGAGCTGTTAATCAGAGGGTGGGCCTGTTTGGGCCTCAGTGGCTCGAACAAGAGAACAGATCGGCCCCTTAATGACATGGTTCGGCTCATAATAGCTCGAAGGGCGGAGCCCGAGCCCGAGCCCAAGCCCAAAGGAGTAGCTCATGGTGAGGTATACGAGGGTCATGGTTATTTTAGGTCGAGAGGCTCCCTTTGTTTATTTCTTCTGCGAGCGTTTTAGGGTTTTAGAGAACTCAGTTCTGCTTTACATCGGCAGCCATGGCGGTCGTCGCGGCTCAACCAGAGGTTAAGCTTTTCAACAGATGGTCTTTCGAAGAAGTTCAGGTTTGTCTCATCTTCAAGTCCTTCTGCAACTTCTAGTTGATGTGCTCGTTCTATTTTCTTTATCTCTAATCATTTGAGTTCAATCATGCTAGTTGTCATGTTAGGAGTTGAGATTTAAGCGTTACATATTACATTTGTATCATGGTTAGGAGTTGAGATTCAAGCCGAGCAAACATAATCCGAGATTAGGAAATCCATGGTTTGATTGGCTGCAACACAACCCAAGGTCTAGGCTATTTTTGTGATAAATTAGGAGCTGGGAAGCTTGTTGGTTTGTATGTTCCAGCAGCCTATGATGGAGAAAAAAGGAGTTTGTTGCCAAGGGAAGAAAGCAGATGAATAGCAGGGAAAAACAGGAGAGCGCTGCAGAGAAGGAGCAGAGGATGAATCTTTCTCTTGGCTACAGATTCAAATCCAAATTTTGTATTCTATTTTATATGCAGAGGAAGGGTGTTACATGTATTTGAAGATCCAAAACAACAAAACACAAAAAAACTCACCCTTATCCCAACTATTGGAAGATAAAAAATAATAATGAAAAATTGTATCCTGCTAATATCTAGTTGCCTAAAATAAGTAAACTTAGAAATTACTATTATGATTCTCAATCTTAATAAAACCCCCAAACAGAAACTAAAAGTTTAGTTTGGGTCTAATGATCTTTGTATTTACATCACTTGGGAAAATAGTCTCCCTCATCGCTTTTTCTTCTTGCCCTGACTGTAGATCAGATCAAGGGTGCTACGATCCCATATCAGCTTATGGGGGCTGATCTCACATTGGTTTCCTATGGGAATTGATATGGGTTGATATGGTCTTGGGTCCCCTCTCCTTATAAGCCTATTTATGGGGTTGAGTTATTCCAAGACCGTAACAGTGGTATCAGAGCAGCCGATCCTCGGCCCAACCCATGCGCGGAAGCATCGATCTGGTGCTAAAGTGAGAGCCACTAGGAAAGGGCTACCTGCCGCCAGGCAGAAACCTTGGAGCAGAGTGAGAGCCGCCTAGAAAGGGCTATCTGATCCAGAGACGATCCCATATCATCTTATGGGGCTGATCCCACATCAGTTTCCCATGGGAACTGATGTGGGTTGATATGGTCTTGGGTCCCATCACCTTGTAAGCCGGTTGATGGGGTTGAGTTCTTCCAATACTGTAACAAAGGGTTGGGGGGTCTTCTCATATTCTTCTAGTTAGTCTTCCTTGACTGCCTCAGGAAAAAAAAAAGGGATAGAAAAAATAGGTGAAGGGGGAAAAGTCAAAGGGTAGACAACTCTATTCATATTTGAAACCTTTTTTGTAGTTCAACCATGGTTCAAGGAATTGGAATCTGCCAATTCGAATTGGAATTAGCATGACCATAATATCAGTCTTAGTCTGGATTAGAATTGAGGACATATGCCTTGGCTAGACTTGACACCAGCCTGACTAGCCCAGTCGGAATGACATCCCTACTGTTCAATTTCTTTGATATGGCTACAATGGGGTTGAGTTGAGATTAATTTGTGAAATTCCAAATCTGGTCTAAATGAGAGGAATCTAAAATGAAGAATAAGAAGAGAGATCAACCCCACCTTGTCTGCTTGCCAAAACGAGGTGACAGTGGTCACAGACTCACAATCACTATAAGGTATAATTAAATTAGCATGCATCTGTTGTTTTCAAGCTTGTCTGGTGTTTTGATGTGTTCATTGGATGAGATCTGTCTGTCTTTAGTTGAATGGAAGACAGAGAAGCAGAATATGAAGTTCCAAAGTACTGAAAGTCCTATCTCAAACTTAGTGAATTTTTAGCAGTTAACTATATTTGCATTAGATACAAAATTCACTATGCAGAGACCACATAGTCCAGCCCAACTTACTAGACCTTAATTAAGTTCGGTTCACTGTGCAGAGACCAGAGTCATAAATTTGGAAGTCCCTAACAGAGACTCAGCAACCATTCAACTCCCTTGTGGACAACAGAAGTGGGGGATGAATTGATGCCTTGATGGAGAAATTGAATGGAAATAGTATACAACAATCATACGTAATAAAGATTTATGTGATTCGATAAGATTATATATGTTTTACCGCGTGATGAGAACTGCTTTACTAACAATGGAGAATTAGGGTTATAATCACTTGTCCTCACACCTATCCTTATTTAGAGAATATTCTCACTACAAATTAATAGCGAAACATATATAGGTACTTACCGAAAAACCCATATAATCTTAGACCAATACAGACTAAAAGGAGCAACTCCTATGCCATTTTTTCAAACCATGCTGCAAACCACCATAGCCTTTCTCTTTGTTTGAACTGAGAAGAGAGAATGAGAAGTAGAACAGAAGGAAGAAGAGAAGAGGAGAGAGGAAATGGTGGAGGGTGAGGAAAAGAGAGAAGTACTGGTAAGAGAAAAAGAACAGAGAAGGGCATGGGTGATGGAAGAGGAAGGGAACATGAAAGCTAAGGGTGAGGGATTTTTTGGCATTTTGATTGCAGCTACTTGGATACGACTGCTGCTAATGTCAAGGTGAGTGAATTCCAGTGCTGTTGGTTCTTAGATGCCCCAACTTCATTGTTGGGTTCAACTTTGGTCTTTTCTGGTATCTAATCTCCCTTCCTCTGCTCTGCTCAGCTCAACTCAACTCTCAGATTTTTCCTTTGAGGAATTGTGTCAGTAGTTTCTGTGTATGTTCTCTTCTGGGTTTTGTTTGTTTTTTGGATTAACTAGTTGGGGATGGTTAGTGCATTGGAGATGCTATATGAGCAGGTAGTTGGGGCGAAGAAGCACACCACATGTTGGGTATCTACATGCAGTGATCATGGATCGTTCTGCTGTCCTGCTACACGATTTTTTATTTTTTGGGATTTTTTTTTGGGGGGGGGGGGTTGGGGGGAGCAAGGTTTTGAGAAGCAGAATCTAGAATCCTTCAGTGCTGATTCTTATCTGAATCAACCGGAATTGACCGGGACTGATCTGGTTCTTATTTTTTAAAATAGTGGGGTAGAATAGTATGTAGACTCGAATTCAGCAAATTCAGTTCATTTTGACCATGCACTCAAACCCATTGCAAGTAGTTTTCCTGGACAGATTAGACCACCCAACAATTGTGAGGATGTTCATTCAAGGGGAAGCATACCATGGAACTTGAGTTACATTCGAAGGACCTCCTATCATTTTCTTGCAGAATGATACCTACAAGGTAGTTGTTAAGTAAGGTTTTTCATCTAAGATACATCAGATAAATTTTTTTTTTTTTTTGTTGATCATAGTGAGTAGCTAGCAGTCTTTCGATTAGATTGACATGCCGTTGAGCCATGAATTTTTGTGGTTAAAGACTAATTTATATATAATGTACTGAGACATGGTTATGAAAATTTCCCACAATGATTAATTGATAAATAGTCCCTCCACTCAGATAGCATTGTAGAAATTAATTTGAAAAAAAAATTGGATATATGTCCAGCATTATTTAATGAGTTTGACTAATCTGATGAAATTATCATAATTTATCAAAATCACTATACTGGATCTAATTTGAAAGGTTTGCAAATTTACCTACATAGTCCTAAATCTTATTTAGTTTGACAAAAATATCGCAAGGTTGGAAAAAAAAACTTGACAAAGATTACCAAATATTCAAATTTGGTCAAATTATCTATATTCAAAATAGTATTTATTATTAACTGTTTGCGAGAAGCCATCCAAGTCCAACAGATCACAGTAGTCAGTAGCTAGTTTTTGCTCTTCATTCTAGAGTTCTAATTCGAAAGCATATGCTAAGCATAGTTTTTTATTGTTAATTTTTTTTCACCGATATTCAGAGATATACTTAATGCTGTTACCCTAACTTGGATTGATTGTGAAAGAGATCTGTGAATTTGATGTTCATTATACCTAGTATTATCCTTATGGGCACCATATGGAACATCAATAGCTTCTTTTCTGTTATTTATCACCAGGATTTGCGGTGCTTTTCTGGCTCTTAAATGAATAGGTTCACATTATTTTTCTCTGAGTTTCAAGTCATAGATTCTGTTCGACTTACTTTGGAGATGTCACCGGCTGATTGTAGTGATTATCTGTTCTAGAGGAGAATCTGAATAATACTGATATTTATGGCTTCTGAAATGTAAGTCATTTCTCTTGTATCATTCTCGTTTCATCGAAAGAGTAGTCATGATTGCACAATGTACAATGGTCCTTTAAGCGGTGCTATATTTACAGGTATTAAATTACATGTGAACTAGTTGTGCTGTGCTTGTGTGAACTTGAAGATGTTAATTTCAGACCTATTTTGGGGTTAGTGTCATGATGTGAATTGCTCTTGGTGGTCCTTATTGTAATTTCTCTGAACTTTGATCGTATTCTTGGGATTTTGTGTAGGTAGGTGATATTTCTTTGGTGGATTACATTGGTGTGTCTCCATCCAAGCATGCCACCTACGTACCACACACAGCAGGGAGGTATTCTGTGAAGAGATTCAGGAAGGCCCAGTGCCCCATTGTGGAGAGGCTGACCAATTCTCTGATGATGCATGGACGAAACAATGGGAAGAAACTAATGGCTGTCCGGATTATCAAGCATGCTATGGAAATCATCCATCTCCTCACAGACTTAAACCCCATTCAAGTAATTGTTGATGCAGTCATCAACAGGTATATAGAAGGAATTTCTATATTTCTGCACGTTGGTCTATGTGCGTTGGCTATATCTTAGATTTTCATTTGGTTGCTGTTTCTGTAGTGGGCCAAGAGAAGATGCAACTCGAATTGGTTCTGCTGGTGTGGTGAGGCGTCAGGCTGTCGATATATCTCCTCTGAGGCGTGTTAACCAAGCAATATATCTTCTTACAACAGGTGCTCGTGAGAGTGCTTTTAGGAATATAAAGACCATAGCAGAATGCTTGGCAGATGAGCTTATCAATGCTGCCAAGGGTTCATCGAACAGGTAAAGAAGCAAAAATTCTTTCAGCAGATCATCTTAATATGGCCCTATGGCTAGACAGTGAGGTGAGGCAAGGGATGACCTCAGTGCAGAGCAAGATGATGAGGGAGTAAAACTAATAGAATGATTTGAACCAAAAATGATCTTCATAAGAAGATTATAGAATATAATATAATGGCAGGAACCAAATAAAAAGATTAGAAATAAGAAAAGTAGAAAACTGGCCTGTAGCTTCAATTTTCAGATGGAGAACAGGTTGGTCTCCTGACTATCGTGAACCTACCTGAAGCCCATCACAATAAAAATTGAGTCTGAAGTTAAACATGGTTATGCCCCGCTAACCTCACTCGTTGCTGATCCCTATTTTCATCAATCTTAACGCTGTTATTTTAAATTTAAAAGGTTGATTTTATGTTTAACTTGGTATTCTATGCTTCTACAGTTATGCCATTAAGAAGAAGGATGAGATTGAGCGAGTCGCCAAGGCCAACCGTTAAGAGGCATTTAGTTTGCTGAGTACACTAATGGCAAGAGGGATTCTCTTTTATTCTGCATTCTTTTTTATTTACTTCTTGCTTGGTTGATTATACATGGATTGCCCCCAGTTTCAATTGTAGCAAGTTTTGTTGCTAATTATGAGATTTGGATTTTTTTGAATGTTTGTTGAATTCTATTTTTAAGAACAAATCTACTCGAATTTTCTTTCCTACAAGTGCATATACATGAGCATGGGCATGAATGATTACTGTGGCTTGCTGAGAAATGTTCTTCTGCAACTTGTGTTTCGGAAAGGAAAGGATAGTGTGATCTTACTCTCTTTCAGGCCTAAGAGAGTGGAGGTGTATCTCAGCAGAAATTGACAAGCAAAGATGCATCGGCTCTCCCTCTTACATTCAATTCGGAAGTTATTGTTTAAAATGAGTCCCCATCGCTTAATTGTGCTCTTGAATGCCGCAAGTGTGCACATATACGTGTCCATGATAATGCCAACGCGTGCCCCCCTAAGGGTGCCTAAGTGCATATGAAGGCAGTGCACAAGGCGGTAGTACCGCATGCAGGGCCGCACAATGTGCGTGCATGGTGGTAGGCATGGCTGCACTACCGCGCGAAAGGCAGCTGGCATGGACGCACAAGGTGTAGGCATAGCCGAGGGCAAGGTTGCACTAGCGCGCTAAGTATGCTGCGTAGAGGCAGGCTGTCACGCACATGGATGTGGGCGTCGCTGCAATACCGCATTCATGGTTGCACGCAACCTCGGCCACAGTTGGGGGTAAGGTTCCACTATCGCGCGTAGGGGTGCAGGCTACTGCGCGCACATGGCTGGGGGGCTACTGCGCGCACATGGCTGGGGGCAAAGGTAATAAGCTTAGTAGTCTATAGGTATTTAGAGGGAAAGTATTAATAGATACTACTAAAATAAGATGTAAGAACAAACAAGGCTGAAACAACAACTATAGAGGCGAGGCAAGAACTAGAACAACAACTACGGAAGTCAAAGCTGGAAGTAGACAATCTCAACACAGTAGAGATTTCTGAAATGAGGATGTTCGGGATTTCTTCACATCTTTATTAGAGCAAGGGTGAATCGAGCTTCCTGATCCCAAGAGACCAAATGTGAGATGGAACAACTAGGAGATCCCAAACACTACTAATTCCATCAGATTATTGGTCATTCGATAGAAGATTGTATATATTTAGTCAGTAATTTAAAATTTTGGTATGGAATTTGGTATGTTTTCAGTAATTCGATATAATTCGGTACATAAAAATATGGATATCGTATCATAGCGAAAAAAGAAAAAAAAAAACATTTTTTTTCATATTGAAACCATATTAAATCTTCTACGATATGGTTTTATATGGTAATTTAGATCGGTTGTGTCACACCCTAATTCTAGTAGATTCAACTTACCATTAGGAATATCGACGGTGTGAGTAAGACACGTAATTGTCTTACAAACCTATCAGGATCTTTGATAGCAGTACCTTCACATTATTATAATCTCACATCACAAACCAACATAAGCAGCGGAATTAGAGTATAGTAGCAGAATCTTAAATAAAATGGAGAATGTCTAATGATAATATAATAGCAATAACCGAGTTATTCTGTTACATTCGTCGATGACATATAATATAATCTCAAAAAAATATACAATCTATAGTTATACCCAAAAGTATCAAAGTATGATATATAATCTCACAATGTGGCGTAAGCACAGTGGTCGCAAGCACAGTCACTCACACCATACTCTAACCCAGAAGATACTGGGTCACTTGCCATTGGCACCACGGTACCTATATCATCATCTAAAAAAGAGTGTATGCGTGGGGTGAGCTTTCTAACTCGTTCAGTGAGGGGTGGAGTTAAGCACATTCAAGCAAGATAATAAAAGTAATAATTTATGATGCATGATTGTGAAAATTAAACACATAGTTCATGATTCTTGTAATGCAGTTCATTTATTTATTATCCATCTAACAATACAAACTAAGTCTGGTAAATGCTATTATAGCACATTAGGCTGGATACTTCATCTCTAAACTGCCATCGACTATGCAAGGATACAAACCCTAGCCGTGAATAGAAGCTGCTAGTCCTTGTATGCTTCCATTTTTGTAAAACTTTTTATTATCCGGTAGTTATGTAGTTCCCACTAAAATCAAACTAATTATATATTTATTAGGCTTTCGAATCAAATTATTGCCAAATGCCTTGTTAACAAGCTCTAGCCTTTACTCCATGCCCTTGTTAGTCCAAAACAGAGTGCTTTTATCCCCTCAAGCACGATATCCATGGTTTTAAGTATCTCCGATACCGATACGATACCCTCCGATACGTATCTTAAATTTAGCCGACCGATACGATACACATCGATACGATACATGAAATTTTTAAAATCCTTTCGTATCGATATATATCCTACAATACATATCAATATGCATCAATACACCACCAATACACATCGATACGATACGATATGCCTCAATACGACTATGAAAATTATAAAATTGAGGTGAAATGTATGTTTCGGTATGTATTGGTACGTATCGGTGAGTATCAGTATGTATCGATCAGTATGTATCGATATATATTGGCACGTATCGGTGAGTATCGATATATATCGGTACGTATCGGTGAGTATCGATACGTATCGGTGAGTATCGATATGTACCGATACTATACGATATGGTCATATAATGGCCAAGATGGGTAATTCTTCAGAAAAACACGATTTTTGAAGGATTTTTGTTCCAAAGTTGCTGTCATCCATATTTCTCTCTAACTAAAGTGGAGATCAAGGTTGGGAACAAGGATTTTACATTTATGGGACAACTATAAACCTTGAATTCTTAGTACAATACCTTCAATTTAGTGTTTATGCATAATACATGTTATCAATAGTTTTTTTTAACAAATTCTTTATGCAAAAGTGTTTAAAAAAATGTTTCCTATCCATTTATGTGTGTATCTTTAGCGTATCTTAGTGTATCTCCGATACGATACGATACTCTCCGATACGTATCTTAATTTTGGCCGACCGATACGGCGACCGATACCGATACTTTAATCCTTGACGATATCTAATAATATTTACATTTCCCATGAGGTTCTCCACCGAATGCATTATGTTAAAGGTACATTATGGGTTAATGGCATGGAATTTTGACCTGTGAAGGCTCTTGACAAAATTACAATGATAAAAACAACTTAGCTTTTTCCCAATTGATGGATCCTTGAGTGAGTAAGAAAAAAAAGAAATAAAAACAAAGAAAATAAATGAAGCAACACTACAGAGACATCCCACCTAAAAGTAGCCATCTACATGTATTTTGGTCTTCCAAATAGTCAAGAGACCTTATCTAGCCATGACAAATTGAATGATCTTTCATAGAACGAGTTCTCTGTAGATATGTCAGGGCTAACCCTCAGACGCTACCTGTTCAACCTTTCCTAGCCATATTTACATGCTGAACAATCTCGTTTGAATTTATTTATTTATTTATTTTGGCAACAAATCTCGTTTAATTAGGGGCATTACAATTAGTAGGGCTAACCAAATTGTTTCATAAGAAAAAAAAAGAAAGAAAAATGAAGAAAATAAATGAAGCAACACCACAGAGACATCCCACCTAAAAGTAGCCATCTACATGTATTTTGGTCTTCCAAATAGCCAAGAGACCTTATCTAGCCATGACAAATTGAATGATCTTTCATAGAACGAGTTCTCTGTAGATATGTCAAGGCTAACTCTCAGACGCTACCTGTTCAACCTTTCCTAGCCATATTTACATGCTGAACAATCTCGTTTGAATTTATTTATTTATTTATTTTGGCAACAAATCTCGTTTAATTAGGGGCATTACAATTAGTAGGGCTAACCAGATTGTTTCATACTTCCTCGTTGTGGACGATTGTATATTGTTTTCTAAAGTTGGGCAGCATGAATTTCATACCCGGGCCTTCTCATTGATTATTGTCATATGTCTGATCAAGAGATTAATTAAAAATAATAATAATAATAATAATAATAATAATAATAATAATAATAATAATAATAATAATAATAATAATAATAATAATAATAATATAAAATAAAAATAAAATATTTTATTCAACCCCAAAACTCCTTTGGATTTTTTGGTGAAGTTTTGGATTTTAAGAATGCCATATACGTTTTTGCTGGATTTTGTGTTGTTGATAACAATGGCAAATACCTTGGTCTTCTGATTTGAGTTTGGGAGATCCAAAAGGCATCTCTTCAATTCGGAAGTTATTGTTTAAAATGAGTCCCCATCTCTTATGTTTAAATGGCGAGTTCTTTTCTGTAATATAATGCCTTCCTGAGTGTGGGCTGTCCAGGAAACCATTCATGTGTTTTTACTTGTTGGTGAGGATGACGAATGGTAGGTTTCCATCCCTCAAGGGTTCAGCAGCTTTCAAGTATCACAGTTAAGTCATTGATTAATCATTTAACCGGTCAGTTCTGGTAGGCCACAGAGCTTATTCATCATTTTCGCACCATGTAGTCCATGTGAACCTGTCAATTGATTTGGTGGTCGCTTGTGCAAGTTTTAAAGTACTTCAACCACAATTAAGAAGCACCTATTGGGGCAGGAAAATTTTTAATACAAAGGGCAATAGGTCAATGGTGATTAAACCATACATCTAAAATTTGGGATGTGGTTTATAGAGAGAATGGTCTTCATGCTCTACCAATCTTTGAAAAGTCAACAACAATTGTTTAGCACAGTTGATGAGTTGTAGTGTGCAAAAATCTCATGCTCATCAAGAAGTCTCGACTGTCACCTACTTCTTTCTCTACTTTAAAAAAAAAAAATATATATATATATATACATATATTTGAAAAGTTGTTCTATAGCATGGCCCCCTTGCCAATACAAGGTCAATGAGAGTGTGAGGAAGCATTAATAGGGATAGGGGATTTCTGTTTTTCAGAAGGGGTGTGGTGATCATTTGATTCTATTCATATGAAGAACCTATGAGTGACGTGAGCATAGCTACGTCAGCCAATTAATTGACATCCTACCATAAGTTGTGCTCTTAGACATAAAAACTACTTCCCATATTACTCATGCTCCCAATGTGAGAGAAATCTCCTATGTGACACCAATCACAGGGTAGATAATGGTTTCGTCAAACAAAAGGCCCCACATAATTAGGGGGGCAGAGGGTGACATTGCGGGTCTCTCATGGCAGGATTTGAGAGGGCTCGGATCCTCACATTGTCGGCATGGATCTTTTTCTCATAAGATTACATGGGAAAAGTTATCTCCAAACCAAACCGCGGAGTACCTCATGCAACTCATGGAGATTTTTATATTCATTTTTTTAGTGTTGGAATGCTGCATTTTAGGAAACTTTGCCTCAAAAAATAAATATAAAAAGATTACGCTTTGACAAAGAGTCCCAACTTTTACTAAAAAATAAAAAGACAGAGAGTCCCAACTTTGACTTGGATCATTCAATAATTCAAGATGATCTATAGAGTAGAGAGAAGCAAAGGAAGAAAAATGATTGGAAGAACTGAAATAGCATATTATTATTCATCATGATTAAGGGTGTCAAATTAGAACCGAAACTGAAAATCGAATCTATATCCAGACTGAATACCCTGAATCAAATCCAACCCATTATAATATGGTTAAATCCTGAATCTGAAATAAGTATTTATAATTTGGTTTGGTCCGGATCTGGATTTATGCCAAGAATCGATCGTTTTGAACGAAATCGGACCGGATAAATTAATGTCTACCTTTTCCTCTTTAACTAAAAACTTGACGTTACTTATATGAAAATCCGATATATTCAATCACCAAAATAATAAATCATCCTATAGAGTTTCAATTATGGTCCAACTCTAAAATCCTCTTCTTTTTTTTTTTCTTTTTTTTTAAGTTTTTAAGTTTTTATTGCATTGAGACTCATGAATTGTAAGTTAAACAATCTACTTAATTGTAACTCTTCAAGTTTGAAGTATTTTGTTCTTCCTCTTCTTTGGATATTGTGTTTTAAAGTAATGGAATTAACGATATTAGAAGTTCAATAGATGATCGATAGTATATATATATATATATATATATTTTCATTCTTTTGTTGAGGAAGACCAATAACATAGTGAATAAACATTTATATTTTGTCTTCTAAATAGTAGTTGCATAACAAAATCGAATTTAAAATTGGATACTAGAACCAAATAAGAACAGAATACAAAATCCAAATAGGAACCAGAACCGAATCGGAACCAAATAGGTCGGGTATGAGTACCAATTTTCAGAACCAAGATGGGACTTGGTTCGGTTCTGGATCACCATAACACTCCTTGGAACCAAAATCGAAACCGGACCGAATACCTAGTTCTAGACCGATTGACACCCTTAACCATGATTCCAATTATATAAGGGTAGGCCAGGCTTGGCCTTAAGTTTTTGGTCCCATGTTGAACTAGGTTTTTGAGTGTTGTCTTTTTTTAATCAGAAAAAGTGGAGAATAAGCCTCCACCAAGCGATGTTATTTAAAGGGTCTATAAAAGTCTTTCCTGCTTTAAGCTGTACAAGAAAATCTGGTGCATCAATCCACCAAACTTCAGGTTAAATTCAGTGCTGGAATGATTAGGCCACAGATTGGCCCAAACCCAAGAATCCCTCCTATTCGGGTTCATTGCCTACACATGGTAATGGCAATGGGATGAGTCAGGGTCAAGGTCAAGGTCAGGGTCAGGTGTCTCTTGTATGATACCAGACCCTTTAAAACTTTGCAAAACCCATTATCTCAGTATCAACCAGACCTGCAATCATGCGTGGGAAACACTTCGCTGAGCTTACAAGTCAATCAAGGTGGGGGATACCTGCAGGATGAACAGGTAAAGGTAGGCTTTAGGGGAATCAATTTCCAACTCGAACCGGTTCAATCTGAATCGAACCAAACCTCAACAGTTTGGTTTAGATTTTGGGTGTATGAAATGGTATAAACCAAACTGATTGACCGAAAAACCAAAGACTGAACCGAACCCAAGAAAATCCGATAAAAAAAGATACTTTTTCAGTATTTTTTGTTTATAATTTAAAAAACCAAAACCGAACCATAGCAGCACGATAGTGGTCTGATAAAAACCTGTTAAGCCACCCGAATAAAAATTCGAACCAGACCGAAACCAACTAAAAAAAACCCTTATTTTCAGTTTGTATACATGTGAGAGAGCAAAAAAAACGCAGACCGGTAGCAGGATGAAAATGGTCTGATAAAAACCCATTAAGACACGCCCAACAAAGACTGAACCGAATTACATAGAAATCGAACTTTGGTTTAACCGTTTGATTTCGCCTTGACCGATTAAAGCCTGAAACTGGTTCAGCCCAACCGAACCGACCAGTTGATAACCTTACTTAGGCTTGCACTAGGGAGGATCTCAGAAAATACCTCAACCAACCCAAGGTCCTACAATCACCAAATCTATTTAAAGAAACAAAAAGAGAAAGCTGTTTTAATCCGTACAATCTCTGACTCCCATCTCTTATAGCCCACCTTCCTTTCCAAGCTTGAGGAAGAAAGGCCATTTCTGTTAGTTGAACCTCCCAGTGAATAGACCCACAAAAGTACCCTTTTTTTATTCTCTTACCAAGTCTTATTCATTCTCAGACCCCTGAGAGTCTGAAACTCTTCAAACCCATTTATAACTATCCTCAGAGCTTCCACAAGAAAACGATAAGAACATTAAAACAGATCTTCTTCCTCAATGAACTCTGAGAAAAGAAGGGCAGAGGAGTAGAGAAAGTAGAAAAGAAAGTTTGGTTTGTCTAACTTACATAGATGACCGTTAAAAGGATTTGGAATGTTTGGTTAGAGATGTCTGACCTTCTCATGGTCCCTCCTGTAAGTCCAATCCAAACACGAGAGAGAGAGAGAGAGAGAGAGAGAGAGAGAGAGAGAGAGAGAGTAGAGAGAGAATGGAGTAGTTATGGGTGGACTATATCTACCAGTCAATCCAAATTCCAAACAAACAAACAACTTAAAATTGAAAGTAATACACAGAAGAGAAGAGACTATTTTCTAGTTTTAAAGCCTCCAAACATACCCCTTCTCCTACGTTTACGCATGTGACTCTACTCAGTTTCCTCACGTAGAGAATTTTGATACTATTACACGAAAACCATCTTCAACCCATCTCCACACCTTATAGACTTCCATTAATTCCTCTCTGAGATCCTCCATTTCATTCTCTTGAAGCCACCAAAGAACACAACAAGCCTTGGCCTCCTCAAGAGGAAGACTCTGTAGCTAACTAAGCTTCTCACAGGTGAGTCTAGCTATCAACTTGAATTCTTGTTTCTTCTTCTCCTTCTGCTGTTAATTTTCTGAACTGGGTTTGAATTTGAATGATGGGTTTTGTAATTAGTTCAAGAAAACCAGAATCAAACTAGTACTTCTTATCTGCAATTATGAATTTTGTGCTTAGAATGCCAAATGCTTAGAGAAGGGAAGCTCTCTGTTTTGTAGCTAATTTGCTTATGGTGGTATGTTCTTACATTCTTGAACTCCATTTTGAGAATGATTAACTGATCAATCAAATTCAGGTTAGCTCCCATGAACACAATCACAGAACTTGTAATAATCTCACCTTTTTCTTTGAGCTTTTTTGGATTTTGAGGGATCATTGGAGCTTGAAAGTTAGTCATTATGGGTAACTTTTGTTGAAACAAAAGTAACTTTTAAGTTTTTTTTTAGGAATTGAGTTTGTCTCTCCATACTCTGTTTGGTGTTTTTGGAGATTACCAAACAAATGAAAAAGAGAAATCACTGTTTATGACTAACTTTTAGTAAATCATATATCATTTATGGAAACCTTTAAGGGTGTTTATGAGAATAAGCATGAACACCCATTTTTCTTATTAAAAAGTGCCTCGTGATCAGCCATTTCTAAAGCTTTTCCCCTTTAATTTTAGGATGATTCAGAGTAAAAGGCTGTGATATAATCTAAACCCGAAATATTCCAAATTTCGGAATTCTGTTTTTCTACAATGAGAGACAGATAAAAGGAAGACACTATCAAGTTTCAACAAAACCATTTACAGTATGTAAGTCAAAAATAGATTTAGGTAGTTGTGAATCAGAATGATGTTTTAAATATTATTTAAGAATATAATTAATACTTAAAAATCATGAATAATTAAAAAATATATATTAAAATAATATATGGATGAGACTCTCATCTTTATTTGTTGTTCATCCTTTGTCAAACACAGACACACATAAATATAGGACTGAGTGAGAACATACTAAAACCCTATCGGGCTTTATGAACCCTAGGATGGTGGGTGAACCATCCTCCTTGGGTGCAGAAATTTTTTTTTGTAAGATGTATCTACCATTTTCCTTATATGTTTCAAGGGTGGGTGTTCTCTGAGTTTCCAGGGTGTTTGTACACCCTCTCACAGAGAATAATTGAAACGAGAAGCAAAAGGTTAATTCTCTAAGCAAGTAGCATAGAGAAGTATTCTAATGAGGTGCGAGCGTGATTTTCCTATATAAGAGGGCAACGAAGTCATTTCATGTGAGGAGGAGAGAGATTGAGAAAGAAGATGCTAGCATACCTTCCCTTAGCAGCTCATAAAATCTTTTTCTATAATTAATTAAGATAAAAAAAACAAATAAATTCTCTATGTAGAGGCATATGAAACCTAGAGGTTCAGAGATACTTGTCCTATATTTCAATTGGGAAAAAGTGGTACACCCCTACACAAAGACCACTGTGCTCCTTAATTGATCCCCATGCTAGTGCAGTGTCCACACGACCAGGTAATGATTTTGTCATGTCCCACAGAATTAGAGGAGAGATCTACAGGTTGGCCACTAATACTTATCCGTAATGGAATATTAATGAGGACCCACATATTTAAATCAGAGACAGATCTTAGAAAGCAGAATCTAAGGGAGGGTTCCCTTGCGCTTGTTCTCTGCCCAAAGAGGTAGGTGTATGTGGGGTAGTTTAGTATATTAGAAGTTACATTGTGGGGCCAATGGTAATTACGGCAACAGGTGAATTACTTTATTACCCTTCCAGATGTTATGATTTTCTCAACTTCTATTGGGAATATTAGGTCACGGTAGGGCCACCAAATGATGGAAATGGGGCCCTGGTCTTGCCTAATGGTCTTTACGCGCTTTACCCGTGACTATTCAAACTGAGCCGTCCATGTGGAATATTAGATGGAAAGATCAAGATCTTGTGGCCCTCACCCATCCTTTATAGAACCAACGAACGGTCAAAAAAGAAGAAGATGGTTTTACTATTGGATGGTTAGTTTGGACTTTTGACTTTGACTTATGGCTGATCAAAGATTATGTCATTTTGACAGATTCCAAGCTTTGTTAGATTCATAGATGTTTGTTTTATTAGAAAAGGAAAATGTAAGAAAGTATAGGACTAGTAGGTACGAGGTTTCCTTGAGATTGAATTCCAAGAGATCCCTACAAGGACGCAACTTTCTTTGAAGTATTGAGTGAAATTCAAAAATCCCACCCCTAAGTTGCTGTTTGGATGAGTGGACTAGAAAGAAAGATTGTTTTGTACTTTACCATTTTTATCGCACCCCACCTTGAGATGTCGGCAGGGAACAGAAATGTTTTCTTGATTGCTATTTATGATTACATCCTACCATCTTAAGCTTATTGTCACCCTCCTTAAGAGTTCACTTTTTTCCAATCCTATATCCACTGGTCCTGAAGAGGAACTTCCCTAATAGGTGCATCTTTTGAGATGTGAATCAAGATCCGTGGTAATTTGTTATCAAAGTTGAGGACCCTATTATGAAAGTGTCGAGATTGAGTGGGGGAGATTGAATAGGGGAGAGCCATCATGGAATTAAAGAATTCCTCATCCCTCATCCCTCATCCCTCATCCTTTGTCTCACATCAACTACTCTTGGGGAAGGTCTTGGGCATACAAGTGGATAAGGGCATGCCCCCTAATAAATGCATATTTTTTGGGGTGTAGACCCATACACATGGCATTATACTCTTCCTAATAAGGTTTTAGTTATTGTATTGGTATTCTTATCACTCTTAGTCGATGCCGATAAGTATTATTTGACTAAGGATCTATATCGGTCTTCACCAATTCTAATTCAGATTGTCAGATTGAAATCGATGTTTTAATAACCCTTAAAAAGTTTTTTACCATAAAAAGATTAGATGAGCCGGATCAACCAGAATTGGGATTTGCATCGACCAATCTGATCTCGATTTGAACCCTTGATCATAGGCGTGCACCATTCTTTCATAACCTACCATTTTCCATTTTCTCTCCCCCTTTTGCTATACAATACTTGCAGGAAACCCATATGCCACCAACTCCATAAGATAATTGGAGAAGAAAACTTCATAAATCAAACAGATTATCTTATGGGACTTCCATTAGAGCTAACAGTTGTTTTATAGGCTCGATGTATGTAAAGTGTCACTTATATACTAGTCAAAACGAAACCATCTCACTTTGAATAGTACTTAAAATGACCTCAAATCAAGAAATCTAAAGCGGGTCAACCACCCAGGCACCTACTTCTTTATTTTAAAATCTCTCTCTCTCTCTCTCTCTCTCTCTCTCTCTCTCTCTCTCTCTCTCTCTCTCTCTCTCATATATATATCTGCCAGTCCTAAAGACCTGAAGAGACGGTTAGGTTTCTCTCTCATGTCTCACCCCATCTTCTTCTAGAGGGGGTGAGATATGAATGTTAGATATGGAGCTTATCTTTGTGGTCAGTGGTTGTTTCTTCAACACCACATTCTTGCATGATTATGCAGAGTCACGGACTTGGAAAATTTTGAGTGGTCCACTTATTGCTGCCATTCCCTTCTTTGTTTTAAAGAGAAGTTTTTCCCTAAATCAATTCTAATAATCCTTGATTAAGTGGGTGCTCACTTTTTTGTTGTTTCATTCATCCCTCGTCTTTTGGGCTTTGCTAAGGTCATGAAATCTGAATTATGCTTAGATGGGATAAAAATGTAAATTATCTCTTAACAGCATGATTAGCTAGTCAGTGGCTTTGAGAGTTGAGTTTTAGAAAGGTTATGATTTTCATTTTCCTATTATAGATAGAAATAGTTTCATGCAATTAGAATAGGAGGTGGGGACAATGATGTGATAGGGCTTCTTAGTGTTTATCCAAAAAAAAAAAAAAAGAGATAGGGTTTCTTGGTAAATCATGACTTCATATTCGATTCCACAGAATTGACCTATTTGAATTGGAATTGGCCAATCCCAATTCCAATTATGCCTGATTTCTGAACTTCTCTTTTTAATTGACTGTGAATGATCTTGGAATAGTATATTTGGTAATTTATTTACCCTTCTTTCAGAGAGTAAAATAGAAAAAGAAAAATCAATAAAAGTAAAATCTACTAATCTATTGAATAAAAACTCCCCCAAAAAATCACAAATATGTTGAAATCTTTGCCTCTTCTTTTCGATTCTTCCCTCTCTCTCTCTCTCTCTCTCTCTCTCTCTCAGGTCCTTACTAATTCTAGAGCAATTCTGACCAATTCAGATTAATTCAAATCAAAATATATGAAGGCCAATCTCGTGTCCAATTGTGAGTTTTTAAATTTTATGACAATTATATAATTATGATTGCATGCAACATAGAAGCTATATCAATGGAATATGATATAAATATGCTAGTAATGACATAAAATCAATAGATAATAAATAAAGTATAAAATAGAATATAAATACATTTAGTGAAAATAAAGGAATAGACATAAATCAATATAGACTCATGAAGTGTCAATAAGGCATATTGTCCTTAGACCCAAGAAAGAGCCTAGATGCCTAGGCGGTGCCTATGTGATGCCTTGAAAACTATCGTCTCGGCTTCTTTGTGAGAACTTTGTTATATTCTTCCACAAGATTGGTCCTATAAATGGGCTAAGGCTGAATTATCCTCTTGATGGCGATGATCTTGTTGCTACTTCCCAAAGCTACGCTGGGTAAACTTCTCCTCAACCACCTCTTTTAATGATCTCCAAGGAGGAAAACATTTTTTTCTTATCGAGGAAGGTTATGGTCTCAACATCCTTGATCAAGGGTCTAGAGATTATATAACTCGTCGTTCCACTACTTCTGATGTAAATCAACATCATCTTAAACAGGACACACACAATTCCCTGTGGCTTGTTCTCCCTAGATGGCAAAGTTGCCATTGGTAGTGGAGATAGTGGTGGAGGCCACATTAAGGGAAGCGAAGGGCAAATGTCTTGTTGGCATCTACAGAGGGTGTAGTGGCAACTTAGGTTGGGAGGGCCAAAGGGGGAAGGACACAATGGTTTGGTGGGGGAATGGACGAGGAGGAGGCAAGGGAGTGGAGGAGGAAGAACGGGAAGAAAACACTAAGCAAGCTAACATGAAAAGGAAACTAGGGGGTTGATGAGTTGTGTATTATTTTATGGGAGATGAACGTGTAGAAAAACTAGGAGAGATAGATTGAGGAATGACAAGGTTAGAGTTGAGTTGGGACTAGCCCCGATTCAGGACACGGTTCGAGAATGTCGCTTAAAGAGGAAGCCTTGGGATGGTCCAATATAGAGAAGTTATCACATCCAGTGGGAAGTATAAAAAAGAGCTAGGGGCAAGCCTAAAATGACTATTGATGAGTTAGTAAGGAAAGACATGCAAAAGCTAAGTCTCGACAATAGTTTTATATCAAATCGAGCTGTTTGAAGGACAAAGATTCATGTTTCTAATTGCATTTAGGTGGGATGGCCCAGTGGTCTTTCAACCTTGTTTCACTTCATCACTTTTTCTTGTCCCCATTTCCCTCTTCTTTCCTTTATGCTTTTTTGACAAATCCATATATAGCCAACCCCATTCAATTGAGAAAAGGCTAAGTTGTTATTATTGTTGTTTTTGTTGACTCCCTCAAAGGTAGCATGGCCCTTACCCCAGAGCAGAGCCAATGGGGGAGCACACAAGGAAGCATCAATAGGGCGGAATTTCTATTTCTCACGAGGGATAGTGCGGTCATTTCACCACCTCTATGTCTGGGCATAGGGGTCATGCAGCCTTTCAGGCTTTTTTTTTTCCTATTTTATTTTATTAATTGAAATTGTTCAATTTTGAGGGATTGGATCCAAAATCCAAATCATCAGGACCTAATTCCAATCTTGATTCTTGGTTTCAAACTAAAGAAAGTTTCAACTTTTTCTTATAAAACTATGGAAGAGGGTTCCCTAAGAAAGTCACATGGAGGACTGCACCAATGAGATTTGACTGGTTTCGTACATAGGAGGGCAACAAGGTCGTGTTCGAAGAGATAGAGGATGCTGACACGAATTAAATCTCAAAGTTTCTTTATTATGGTCCAGTTTTCTCCTATATGTTATGTTCTTACGTGTGTATGTGTTTGAAATTAAGAAGGATGGAGTAGGATTTCAACAAATCTATCACACTTTTGGATTTTACCATTGAAATTAGCTCCTTCTTGAGCCATAACTATACTTTGTAAAGTACAAAAAACTTCATAAAATATATTATTCTTGTAGAAAAATCTCCTCCACGATAATGACTTATTCTAATGAACAGAATCACAAAGAAACCTACTCCTAGCAAATGAAAAGCAGAAGAGGACCAAAACCAAGCCAACCATCAAACTAGGTAACCCTACTTTCGCCCATATCTCTTGATATGGAGTAAATTGATTCTCTAGAATGTGAATTGAAGAACTATGTACAATAACACTGGGAAAATTAGCTCCAACTCCACAGCACTTAGTATGGAATAACTGACCCCCAACTGGTCATTTGTTGCTATTTCCACCAAATCCCCTTTTGAACTCACAAAGTTGTCAACAAAAACTTCTTCTAATTAGCTTTCATCAACTTGTGCATTTGAGAAAAATGTCAAAATGTACAATTATTTTAGCTATTATAAGCTCTCACTATAATAACCTGTCAATATATAATGCATTAAAATAGAGAATACAATTGCCTGTACTCCAGTAGTGTTTCTCCATCTCACCCCTTGGTAAGAGCTAATAGGTTTTCTGATGGAAAGTTCTTAGGCCATCCTAGTTTCTGCCTATATCTCTACTTCTATGAACTCCAATTGTATGAGACTATGCAAGTTTGCTAATATGAAGTTCTAGGAGACTAATAATTCCAACTTTAACAAATATCCACTTGTTAAAACTCTAAATATATTTATCTTTCAAAAACATAAAGATACTACTGCCTAGGTGAAGATTATGGTGTTTATTTCAAGCATCTCCCTTAACCTAGTGAACACATCTGATTGACCATTGGTTGATTAAATATGCATCCACTAACTTCCAAGGAAAAAATATTTTGTTTCCTATAAATCCTTTTTTTTTTTTTCTCCCTTAAAATCATTAGTGAAGCCCCTAGTATGGTGTGTAGTAACTATATCTCATCAGGTACTTTTCTTTTCAATATTATTTTGAAATTCCAGTTAAAATGTTCAATTTTTGACCTTGGTTTTTCTATTGCTAGTCTTTTTCAAATGCATTTGATCTTGTGAATGATGTTTAGCATCTCTCTAAACTTGAGCATCCACCAGGGTTTTTCCTAGGGTCGGAGTGGAAGAAATAGTTTAGTTTAGCCAACTAGATGTTATGAAATTGATGTCTTTTATATGTGAAAAGAGATCAAATAGGAACTAACTTAGTGACTATTCTTGTTCTTTGCTTCTTGGAAATTCCAATTAAGCACACTAAATATAACATAAAAGATGTGGTTGAAACTCGATATGAAAATTAGGTAAATATATCACCATAGACACAATTTTCAATTTTCTAATAAATATCTTACCTTCAAAGCTTGCAATTTTATGTCATAATGTAATTCTTCTAGTACTATGTCACAATGTGGTATTTGGATGATACCTTCACACTGTTTGTCACTCAAAGAATCTATCAACAAAACAAGAGGAAGAGCTTTGCCTGATTGTTTGATGAGTTTTTTCAATACATAATACTGCCATCATCCCACCTTTGGCTTCTATAATATAATTAGAGTTTGTTAATTTTTCTAGTTAGTTTTCATCCTTTACTCCATGATTTTTTGAAGATATTATTACCTCTTTAAATTAAGTGGATGAATTATATGATACCCTTTTTTTTTTTCTAAACAGAATTATATAACACCCATTATAGATTTTTCTTTTTTTGGTATGGATCATAAAGCATTTCTCTTCCTGTTTGCTGAGTATATATAGTGTTGCATGGATTGATCATCATAAATTTGTCTTCAAGTTTCATAATTTCTTTTCATGTTTGGAAAGAATTTTCCTCCCATTTTTAGATTCTACTTACTTCACATGTGTCTTGGACAGACTATGGTTCACCACCCTCGAATAAGGGTTGAAGTATATGGATACCCAATTTTACCATGCCATATATCAGATAATATTATCATCTATATTAAGAGGAATAGCTTTAAGAGTAAACTACTTAAAGACTATATCACTTCATCCTTAGAATTGGTCCAAGCATTAAATTCTTCATGACTTGAATACATGAAATGTTCTATTACTGCTAGCTAGAACTGCCTCAAAAGCAAACTTCAATGCCACCTTTCTTTTTTATATAACTTCATATAAATACTATGCTATTCATTTTCGCTTTCTTGTAGGAGGAATAGCTTAGACTAGAAGATGTAAAAATATCCCACACCAAATGTGCTCAGTAGCTTCAGTATGCACTTATGACTTAGAAGATACTCAGAAGTCTTCAAATATATATATTTTTTTCTATACTATTTTCTTTGGATTCAAATTCTTTTGTGCTGGTTTCCTGGGCTGATGAAACTTTGTTCTCTATAAACAGCACTCAAATAACAAATTCTATGTGTTAATCATAATATCTGTGGAATAAGAAATAATTTTCATACCAAATTATTTGTGTTCAGCTATTTCTTATTACATGATGGCATATTTTAGCTTAAACATTTTAAGTTCATTATCAGGATAGAATCATGCATGTGTTTTGGGTAGTTTGGAGAGCTGAGAAAATGCATTTAGAAGATCATGAGTAAAAATGATAGAGGAAAAAAGGCCAAAAAAATAACAAGAACTTGGTTTTTTTCGATTCGGAATATGTTAAATTTTATTAAGCTTTTGTTTGTTATAAGATTATTAGATCCTAACTTGGAATGTGATCTTGATGAGATGATAAAATGATTATTTATATGAAAAATAATTTTTAGACCAAGTAAGATGCATCACCCAAATTGGAGCTTGATACTGTAATATCTTGCTCAATGGTGATGAACAACCAGCTAGATGAGCCTCATCAAAAACCCTATATATATTATCTCTTCTTAAGTTCATTGTGCTTCTTCAAATGATAAAGAACAACAGAAACTTTGCAGAAACACAAATTTTATGGATATCTGCTATTTAAGTAATCTTTCAATCTGCATAGTTTGTAGACATAACAACATCCACTAATATTACAATACCAGTGATAATAATAAGAACAAGAAACAAAACCAAGAAAAAGGAAAAAAATAGAAGAGGCATATCAAAAAGGTCTGCCCATTACATCACAACAAACAATGACTCAAAAGACACTATTTTTACTTTCAACCATCTTATCTACTTTCACAACAGGTTTTGCAGCAGAACCCAATTCAGAAACGCTTATTGATGTGATCCAAAAGCCGCTTGTGTTCATCTTCATTATTGAAAGCATTAGTTGCTGAAGATGTAAGTGCAGCCTCCCAGACTAAAGGATCTATTGGTGCAATCCCCACAGACTGTGTTAATGGTTGCTGCTGATGCTGCTGAAGCTGTTGTTGTTGGCTAACAAATAACTCTTCATTGAGAATAGAATTGAAGAAGGAAGAGAAGACGTCGTCGGTACAGTATTCCATTCCGCCGTCGTCGTCGTTACTGTTTCCATGGCTTCCTATCATCAATCCATCTGAGTTCTGCCAATTATTCTCATCTCTGCCGCCATCTACATAACCAGCAAATTCAAGATTAGGGTTTGAAACTTTTGGTGCAGGAGGTTGAAGTTGAGGTGGAGGTGGACGAGGAGCTTCCAGTGGCTGTTCTTGCTGATGTGGTGGTGATGAATTAGGTTTAGGGTTTAATGGCTTATGTGTTCTTGGATCTATTCCTTGGCTAATCAACTTTTTGCTGAGATGGGTATTCCAGTAGTTCTTGATTTCGTTATCTGTACGTCCAGGGATTCTTCCAGCAATCAAAGACCACCTGCATGAACACATCAAATTAGATGGAAAGAGTTGAAGTGAACTGAACTGGGTATTCCAGTTAGGGTTTTTTTGTTTTAGTTACCGGTTGCCGAGAAGACGATGAAGACGAAGGATGAGATCTTCTTCATCAGGAGCGATCTGGCCACGCTTCACGGAAGGTCTAAGGTAGTTCATCCAGCGAAGACGACAGCTTTTACCGCAACGGAGTAGACCCGCTCGCTTCGGTAGCGTCCGCCACCGTCCTTCTCCTTCTCTTTTGATGTAATCGGCGAGAAGCTCATCTTCTTCAGGTGTCCATGGACCTCTTTTCAGCCCTATTTTGCTACAGCACGGTGTCTTAGTCGTCGACGATGAAGACCCAACTGCCATCGTCGCCCCCACCGCCGCTGCCGCCGATGAAGATCCCGGTGCCGGCTTTCTCATTTCTTTCTTTCTTGAAAGGGTTTCGTTTCTGTGTGGTTTATCGTCGGTGGACGGTAATGGGTATTATACTTTAGGTACGTGAGGGAGGGAATGGGAAGTGGGAAGAGAAGGAGAGAAGTAAAGAAAGTAGAGAAATAGAGAGAGAGAGAGAGAGAGAGAGAGAGAGAGAGAGAGAAAAAAAAATGGGTAGAGGAGGGGACCACCACACAGTGGAGTGTGATGAGAGTGGGACCCACTTGCCTTATGGATTCATTTATTTATTCAATTTAATTTTTTCTATATCTGTACAACAGAAAGTTAGGGATAAACAGGTTCGAATCTATAAGCTCTCTTTGTCTGTTTAAATAAATGATCCAGTACATTTTGATGTCCATTTCTATGTACCCAATTACGACGGGTCTACCAAATCGACGGTTCTGATTGGCACATCACTTAGGTTGTTAGACATGGCAGATTGGGTTTAACTTATTTGGTTGAGGGTGTGGTACAAGATTCTAAAGCTTTGGAACCGTCATGGGATCGGTCAAGATCGATATTATTTTATATTGATCCAGATCGAACTACAGCGAAGAAATGATGTGGATTGAGATCGAAAAAGTCAAGATCAGAGATCAGGATCAGTTAAGGCTAATACCATTTTCGATTTTACCTTAAACCATGGTGTGGTTGTGGTAGGAAGAAATCAAAATCGAATCGTTTTCAATTTATGAAACTAAAAGGCCCTCTTTGATATGATTTTTATTTATATTTATTAATTATTTTTTATAAATTATTTGTGACAATAAATTATGGACCACAACTAGTATTCATTTGGTTATTATTTATAAAATAGGTTTTAGTTTTCATCTTCAACTTTGAGCTTTGAGCTTTGAACGAGAGAGATGATAGATTTGGGGTTTTTTATTGAAAAAGTTCAAAATATACTGAAGTTATCTATTTACCATTGATTTTGAGTAGTTTAATACAAGTGCTCATTTAAAAATCAAGATAAATGATTTGTTGCCACAAATCACAAATAGCTTGAGAGTAATCTATGATTTGTGATTTATTCTAATTTATAATAAGGGAAAATGTCTTAAAAGCTAGCAGGACACCCTAGAATCAGGTGTGCTAGCAAATGTAGACCATTGGATTAGATAGACTACATCAATACCGTTGGATACCTATTGTTTTAGGTAACTTAATTAGCCCCGGCGTTGTACGGTCATTCTTCTTCTCCCTCATTTGCTCCAGTGATTTCCCATCCTTAAAGCCGCTGCCGTTGCAATAGCTGAGGTAGAAGAAAGCTCAGAGGGAGAGAAAGAGAGGAACAACAAAAATCAGAAGAAAAAAAGAAGAAGAGAACTGAGCTCAACCTGGACAGTGGCAGCGGAAAATTTCTGACTTGTTCGATGCTCTTTCTCTCTCTCTTTCACTTCTCTCACCAAAGGGCCAAAGGAACGGAGATTACAGTGATGGTAGAATGGTAGATGGAGAGGAATAGCAAAAATCAGAATAAATAAATAAATAAATAACTGAGATGACGTTGTTGCCGCCGCCGCCGTCCCTGTTGCTCTCCAGGAAAAAGAAAGCTCGGGGGAGAGGGAGAGAGAGAGAGAGTGAGAGAGAGAGAGAGAGAGAGAGAATAACAGCAAAAACCAAAAAAAAAAAAGAGAGTGCAGCTATTGCCATTAGCCACTGCCGCTGCCGTTGTCTAGGAAGAAGAAAGCTCGGGGGGAGAGAGAGTAACAGTGAAAACTAGGAAAAAAAAAAAGAGTGCAGCTGCTGTCGTTGGCCACAGCTGCTACCATTGCAACCGCAACCGTCGCAACTGCTGCCGTTGCAGTAGTCGCTATCCAAGAAGAAGAAAGCTTGGGGGGAGAAAGAGTAAAAGAAAAAAACAAAAAAGAGAGGAGTGCAGCTGCTGCTGCTGAAGCCGTTGTCGCTATCCAGGAAGAAGAAAGCTCGGGGGGAAAGAGTAACAGCAAAAACCAAGAAAGAAAAAAAAAAAAAGAGAGAGAGAGAGAGCTGCCAGCCGCTACCTAGGAAGAAAGAAAGCTCTGAAAAAAGAATGTTTGAGAGAGAAAGAGAGAGAGACATTCGTGCTGGAGAGAGAGAGAGAAGAATAACTAAAAAAAAAAAAAAGAACTGAGAGCACCGGTCGGGCAGCATTCCGACGTGGTTATTGAGGGTGATAAGGTGTGATAGGGGTGGATTGAGACTTTGGACCTTTCCTCTTAATCTAACGGTTCTCTTAAGTCCTACGGTTAAAATATCGCTAGCACACCTGATACCAAGGTGTCCTGCTAGCTTTTTTATACGTCTCCCTTATAATAAGTAGAAATAAGTGTTATAAATTATATTGAATACTTGTAAAAATAAAAATAAATCAAATAAATAAAAATAGAAATCAAACCAAAGAGAGAGAAAATGAGTGACATAAGTTAAGCATCCCACAAATGTGCAAAGTCTTTCTAAAAGGAAAAAAAAAAAATTGATAGTTTGTTAGTTGGAGATAATGATGGACCATCATTCATTTGATTAGAATCAATCGGCCAAAATTTCTTTTTGAGCTAATGGCTCAACAAAGGGGGGCTGGGATGCAAGAGGCAGTGGGATTATTTTCAAATACTAGAGAGAGAATGACACAAGCCAAACAACCCAACAACGTGCTCATCTTTTTCCACAAAAAAAAAAAAAAGTACAACTGATAGTTTGTTAGTTAGAGGTAATGATGAAATGGGACTCATTTGATTGGAATCAATTGGTCAAACTTGGGGATTTGAGATACAAAGGGCATTGAAGTCATTTCAAAATAAAAGAGAATGTCAAGTTAAGCACCCAGTTGATAGTATGTTAGTTGGAGTTAATGATGGAATATGACTCATTTGATTAGAATCATTCAATCAAATTTTTGAGTTACCGACTGAACCAATGAGGGTTTGAGATGCAAGGGGCATTGGTTTTATTTCCAAAGATGAGAGGGAGATAGAGTGACACAAGCCCGGCCAACCGCAGCACCGTGCCGTCTTTTCCCGGAAATAAAAAGAAGACAGTTGACAGTTTGTTAGTTGGAAGTTATGATGGAATGGGACTCATCTGATTAGAATCAAATGGTCAATCCCTATAGTCAAGCGCTTTCCTTTCAACCACACGACGAACGAACATATTTGATCAAATTTGTTCCCTTGTTTGACATCCTACAATTAAGGCCTCCTCGTCTTCTCTCTCTTCCAACACAACCGATACACACGTCTCCTTCTTTCCTCGTATCAAAGTTTAGATTTGCAGAAACCCCTCTCTCTCTCTCTCTCTCTCTCTCTCTCTCTTCCCATTTCTCCCGCACGCCCCCGGCGGGGGTCCGTGTGGGGTACACGGTAAGGTGTGAAGATGGCAGACAGGAGATTGATGGTGATGAACTGGGATGGTTTGGGAGACGATGACGATCAATTCTTCGAGTCTAACGATCGAATGTCCTCTTTCATGGCCATGGACATGGCTTTCTCTGTTTCCGATGACGATGATGAAGTCTACGATGACAGTCGTATTTCCTTTGCATCCTGTTTCTCAACTCCACCGGAGGAATTCCGCGGCTTCATCACCCCAGCGGCGCCACCGACCTCAACAACAACAACAACAACAACAACAACAACAACATCAGTCGTTACAATATTGGATGACTACAATGTTTGGATGGCCGAACCAGGATCCATAGAGGAGCGGCGGAAGCGGCTTCTTAAAGGAATGGGATTGGCCGGCGCCGCTTCTATAAAAACCGTCTCATCTCTTCGTGCCCGCACAATCAAAATCTCCCCAAAAAAGGAAGAACAAGAACTAATAAAGCATTTGAAGCAATCAGAAGATTCAGAACATCCACTACCCTCTCCTCCAACGGATTCCACTTTGTATGTTCGATCAATATCAGATGGATCCTTGGAATCTTCCTTCTTGATTGCCCAACGAAGAATTGAGGATCTTCTCGGCGTTTCATTGAAGCGTAATCTTCTCCGTACAGCTACGGGGTTTGATAAGAACCCTAATTCTGTTAACCTCTCTGTGAATTCCTCTGTTTCATCTCTGCTACTAAATGGGAAAAATGGTGGGGGTGGGTTTGTTCTGATAAAGAATCTGGACACTGGTAAGGAATTCATGGTCAACGAATTCGACGAAGATGGAATGTGGAACAGAGTCAGTGATCTTCAAACAGGGAAGCAATTAACCCGAGAGGAATTCGAGCAGAGCTTAGGGTATTCCCCAATTGTGAAGGACTTGATGAATCAAGATAATGTTTCGAATGATATCAGGATCGCAATAAGGAAGGTTGCCATGAATCTAAACCTGAATCCCATTATTGGAAAGAGCTTGAAGTATAGCAAGAGAAGAGGAGCGGCATGGTTGAAGAACATAAAGGGTGTAGCCAATTCGGTGACCGGATTGATAGGAGATAAGGAGAATTCGAATAAGGATGGTTCTCCATTAATGGAGCAACGATCACAATCACAGTGGACCAAAGTTCATCAACATGGGAAATCATATAAGGAGCTCACGGGATTATATATGTCCCAAGAAATCCAAGCTCATCAGGGTTCGATTTGGACGATTAGGTTCAGTTTTGATGCCCATTACCTTGCGAGCGCGGGAGAAGATCGTGTGATTCATGTGTGGGAAGTAATTGACTGTGATGTGATGCCGTCGGGGTTAAAGTCGCCGGAGGAAGGGAATTTGAATTCCAGTTCCGGTTCCGGTTCCGGTTCCGGTACGGGTACGATTGGGGCAAACCAGCAAGATCGAGCATTGCCACTTGGGGATCAAGGTCAAGTGATGCCATCGGAGAAGAAGAGGAAAGGGAAGAAGGGTTGGATCCCAGACTATGTGATGATGCCGGAGAGTGTCTTTTCCATCTCGGAGAAACCCATTTGCTCTTTCGAAGGTCATCTGGATGATGTCTTGGACCTCTCTTGGTCCAGATCTCAGGTTAGCGTCCCCACTCTCTGTTTGCTCATGGACTTTTATAGTTTCCGGTACCAATACCAATACCAATACCAATACCGTATTAATATGTATTGGTATCGACATACTATCAAAACAATATTTTTCATTAGCCTCTGTTTGTGTTTGGTAGTTATCCAGAAAAACGTTTCTGACATTTTTTCGTTCAATGGGAACCAAAAAACGAAATAAAGCGTTTGATGTCAACTTGGTGTTTTTTTATTAAAAAAAAAAAAAAAAAAAAAAAAAACGTTAGAAACACAAAATGATGAAACAAAAACTTTGTTAAAAAAAATGAACAACTAGGGTAATTGAAACAGGTTCTCCAAGCATCATTTTTTTTTTTAAACGGCATTTTAATACATGAACTGAATATTTTGTTTTTGACACGAAACATTGTTTCTGAAACTGAATGACTACCAAACACTGTCTAAAAAAATTGCATTTGTATCGCATGGGCCAATCCTTACCCTCTGCTTAGAAGTTGTTTCCAAATTTTGAACTTGTGACTAACTTGTTGCAATAGTGCAACTTAACCTTTGTGCCACAGGCTCACCCACTACAATAGAATCAACCGTAGTGATCGAAATACTATAGACATGTATGGACATAAAGGAAAATGCATCAAGTACAGGGACTACTTGTGCTATCTGTTATGGGGCTCCTTCGTCCCCTTTCCAAAAAAAAAAAAACCCTAGGATATATAGTACACAAAAAGGGTATTGTTTCAATTTCAACCCGTGAATATGTAAGAAGATGGTCTAGATTAACCACGTGTCAGATTCATGTAGAAGTATATCGTCTTATAAGTTTATGTTATGTAAAATTTTGACACAATATATTGGGTGATTTTGTTGACTAATGAAATGAACAAGTTCTATGGTTGTGCAGCAATTACTTTCTTCTTCAATGGACAAAACTGTTAGGCTATGGGACATGGAAAGCAAGACTTGTTTGAAGCTGTTTGCCCACAATGACTACGGTGAGATACGTATTCATAATTCATCTTAATTTGAACGTAATTATACGGTATTGATTTTATCTGATTTCAATTTATCTCCCTTTTTCTTTCTTTTTTTTAACAAAAAAAATTATTTCTTTGGCAGTTACTTGTATACATTTTAACCCAGTAGATGATAGATGCTTCATCAGTGGTTCATTGGATGGGAAGGTCAGATTGTGGAGTATCCCAGACCGGCAAGTTGTGGACTGGACTGATCTTCATGAAATGGTCACTGCTACTTGCTACACTCCTGATGGACAGGTCAACATATATTGATTTTAGACTCTTTAACTCTTTTTTTTTTTTAATTAAATGCTAAGGCTTATATGGAAGTGCTTAAAACTTAATTCAATTAGGATTAGATTTTGGATGAATGTTAATGGTTCTCCAAAACTTGGTCAAATTTTCAAAAAATTGTTATTTGACTTTGTCAGTGGAAACTACTCATTTCGTATGGGTAGGTTTCCTACTAAGGTAGTGTAAGAAGGAATCTGCACACTACATTAATAAGGGGTTGGAAAAAGGTATTGTCTATATGAGGTCTACAAGAGATTTACATGATTAGGATAGGAGAGAGAGTGTAAATGTAGACCCCACTGCTTATTACGTGATAAGAGTATAAAATAATTTGTATAAGGGTGGTGTATCAATTTTTTGTTCTCCCCATGTGATAAATGAAGTGATTGACTTGGATATTTTTTCACTTAACCAAAGTGCTTACTGAGTTAAGTGAACACATTGTATGTTATGAACATTTGATTCATATACAAGTCGATCGGGCTCCTCTCCACAAAGCCCGGGGAATAGGGAGCCCTCCCATAGTTGGGAGGACCCAGGCATGCGTCTCTAGGAATTATGGAGAGGAATATTCCTATCTTATATGTATGGAGCTCATTTTTTGTGATTTTTTTTTTTTTCTTAATTGAAGGGTGCATTGGTTGGTTCACATAAAGGGCGTTGCCATTCGTACGACACAACTGGTATGTGCCATTTTGCTAATTTCCTTTCATATTTTAAATAACTTGTACCATTTGTTTATAAATTATCTTTTGAAAGCCCTTGACATATATCTATGTCAATTTATTATGCTTATTCAGAATGCAAACTAAATCAGAAAGGTCAAATAGATATTCATACCAAAAAGAAGCCTCAAGGGAAAAAGATTACTGGTTTTGAGGTAACTTCTTCTATTTATCCTCTTAAAAATTTAGGAAAAAACATTTCTTTACATTTGTAGTTTTTGGACTTTAATAAATAATTTTAACATGCTGATCTTTGTATTAAATGTTCATTTAAACACAGTTTGCTCCAAGTAATCCATCTGAGGTGCTAATATCCTCTGCCGATTCACGGATCCGGATATTTGATGGTTCTGATATCATTCACAAATTTAGAGGTAACATTTTCATCAATCTTAATGGATAATCTAATTTACTTTAAACTTGTGTGGATCTCATCTCTAGTTCTCAACATTACAAGCTTGAATGATTAGGATGTTTATATAACTTTGTATTCATTTATGTGTCTATACATCGTTAGATTCCCCCCTCACCCTGCAGTAGCAGGAGCCTCATGCATTGGATTATTTTTTTTTTTATATATTCTTATAAATCAATGGTGTACTAATTGCTAGCAGGTTTCCGCAATACAAGTAGTCAAATATCAGCATCATTTACCGTGGATGGAAAATATGTTGTAAGCGCAAGTGAAGATTCTCAAATATATGTATGGAAGCGCGATGAGATAAAAAATGTAGGTAGTGGAAAAGGCAAAGGTATGATTACTACTAGGTCTTATGAGCAATTCAATTGCAAAGATGTTTCAGTTGCAATTCCATGGCCTGGTTGTACCAAGTATGAACCACCAACATTGCCATTGCAATCGAAGAGACGGTCGAAGTGTTCATTTTTACCGCCACTTCCACCTACTGGAGCTTCAAATTCAAACCTTGAAGATGCATTCATGAGCAACAGCAATAGAAAAAATCTCCCCCCTCTTCCAAGGAAGAATAGTATATTGGAGAGACAGTCATCATGCCCAGATGAGGGTCTCACCACTAGATCACATTCTAGATCAGATCCAAGCATCAGTGAGAGTGCTTCATTCACTTCTTCTAGTTCTTTGAGAATAAGAGATCCACATTCTATTTCTGCTATAGGAAATTCTTCATGTTGGTCATCCTTTGATGGTGGCAATAGCAATGGGCAAAATTGCATACAAGCAACAGCATGGGGTCTTGTGGTTGTAGCAGCAGGGTTGGGTGGAGAACTCAAAATATATCAAAACTTTGGGTTGCCAGTTCGGCTAAGTCGCCAACCCAATCTCTTTAGAGAGCACACATAACATCTTTAGTAAAGAGGAGTTCTTACTCTCTCTCTTTCTTTGGGTGAGGTGGTGTGGGAGGAGGGGAGGGAGAAACTACCATCTTGAAACATATATGATACAGTTTTTTACTAGCAAAATTTAAGAATAATTTGAAATGGAGAGTTTAGAGCATTTTTTTTTCTCTCTCTATAATTGATTGAAGTATATCAGAGCTGTCGCTGATTCCCACTATCCGGCAAATTAGGGAGAGTAATTTCTTCAGCAATAGAATGAATCACACTTCTACCACTAAAATGTATATACCCGCTAAGTGTGCAACGTGATTATTGTACATGAATTGATCATTTGTCAAACAAGAGAATTGGACATCATAAAAATAGAATCTGAACAGGATCATGAAAAGAAAACAATTAATGAACTTTCTTGTTTGGCTGGTACATCTATTACTTTCGCGCTTGAACTTAATTGGCATGTTCCACAACACCTTATAGGTTCTCACATGGTAACCTCATAGAATTTCAACATATTTCACAACTAAGGCTTGAAAATTGGTTAAGTTTGGTAGATATGTCCCATGATGGGTTGATGCTTAAACTTTAATAGACATTTTTTTGCATTTGGCTCTATAGATGTTTAGACAAATCAAACTTCACCACATTTCATAGTAATGTTTGAAATTAGTGAATGATTACCAAAATACAATTGTGAAGAATAAAATGCATGGCATCCATGAGTTCTTCCCGTTTCTCTGAATAAATTTATTTTCACAAAAAATAAAATAAAATGCATGGTAGGCCATAGGGATTATTAATATTAATATTGATATTATTATTATTATTATTATTATTATTATTATTATTATTATTATTATTATTATTATTATTAATTATCTTTTTCCATGGATGGAAAACTTTTGAGTTGTTGCGACATATATTGGAATACAAGACCTATATACTCAATGAATGGGTATAAAATAAGTTATAGGTTTGGAAGTTGTGAAACAATGTGAAATGTTAACTTCACATTGTTAACCAGTTTTTTCATTTTTTCTTACGGTTCTATTAAGCTAAGTATTCTTCTTTAAAAGAGGTGCTTGTAATTTTAACATTTAACTAATGTTTTCAATGCTCAAACCTTAGATATAACTCTATTGACTATCCATTGAGTTTATAAAACCAAATCAACAAGGTATTTAAGTCTAATGGATCAATTGTAATATAAAAGTTTTTCTAGTCCCAAGTTCCAACCAAGCTTAAGGTCCTTGACTCATTTTTTTGCCTTTAAAACTAAGTTCATTCAATGGTTGATTCCCACCAATCACCTTTTGGGTGCTCATTAAAACAAGAAATCTTGAGTTTAGGTGTTGAAATATTGGGAGTAAATGAGTAACGGAGAATAATTCTCAAATCATTTTCCCCCTCCCTTAAAAGAGACAATTTCTCAAGGTTTTTGGTTGAACTGCTGAAGTCCCTTTTGGTCTCACTAAATTGTCTATCCATGACTTCACATGTAGAGACAAGTATGCCGAAACTACACAAGAAAAAGAGTGTTGGGAGGCATACAAATATAATCCCCCATGGATTTGCCCTAGTATTTCATACCTTAATTATACTCGCGGAGGCACCTCAACTTTGATACCTTGGAGACTTTAGGTTGGACCCTCTTAATATTAAATTCAAAGAGGTACTCGCAATTGTGATTAAAACACTACCACATAACTGGGATAATCCATGTATACTAAACCAAGCATGAAGTTACTAAAAAGGATGCAGAATAAAAGAGAGTCCCTCTTGCCATTAGTGTCCTTGGTAAAGTAGATGCCTCTCAACAGTGGGCATTAGCAACTCGCTCAATCTCGTCCTTCTTCTTGATGGCATAACTATCAAAGAAAATCGAATTGATTTGTTCTTAACAATAAAATTCCAGGTATTGATGAATTAATTGAATATTCAGCTCTTCAAAACTAATAGAGTATTTGTTTCAAAACAAAATAAGTAATTTGACTGAGTTTCTCTTCACCTATAACAAAGAGATTCTCCTGTTTTATTATGATTTGATAGATCGAATTTTGAAGGTTGTGTCTGACTTCTCACAGTAGTAGGAGATTTATGACCCTTGAGGCCTTGATTCACTTAATCGTGGGTAAAGAGAAAAATTCCTTTTATCTCAAAAGTTATAGAGCTAGAATTTAAGGATATACTCACATAATTCTAATGGTTTGCAATTTTAAATATGGTATTTTTACTTGAAAACGCATCAATTAGAGGATATTAACAATAAAATGAAATATCCTTAGTCAAATCAAGTGATCAAATTCAACTAATTAAGAGGAATTTTTTTTTCTAATTCTAAATAAAATCATACAAAAAAGCTACACAAAGTAGTAATGTTTATAAATCATATCAACATTGTAAATCAAACGTCTCCTAGTCATTGCTTTATTTGGCCATACTGGTAGTCACAAGGACAAAAATTGTTGTTAGTTTTTAAACAAAAAGTTGGGGAAGTAAAAAAATACTCCATTTCCGAATGGAGTGGTATTGTTATCCAATGCAAAAAGTGATTCTAAGAGGCTCTCTCTCTTCACTACGGGTGGAAAGAAACTACAATAACAGCAAAATTAGTCATAGCACAAATTAATGGGGTTGTTTACATGGACCTAAGCATAAGCAAAAGCAAAAGGGAAAAAAATTAATTTAAAAGAGAAGAGCCCAGTATCAAAAGTTGGGAAAAACAAATCTATTGAATATATGGATCCTTACCCTTGAATTGGCTCCATAAGAGGTTATACTTAAGACAAGTCCTAGACTATGCATGTCATCCTTCACACTTTAAACTCATTCAATTAAGATCACATCACTCGTTGGTACTGAGGCACCTTCAGTTTTTTTTTTTTTTCTTTGTTTTTTTTAAA
>NC_056570.1:27153868-27173732 GCF_013358625.1 Macadamia integrifolia | reverse complement strand
GCCTTTTGAAAATGGTTTTTTTTTTTTAATGAAATTCCTTTGTGAAGGTCATTTTCCTAATAAAGATGAGAAGCAATCTTACGATTCCCACTTCAAGTAATGTTCCACAATCTAAACCATTATATTGACCATTAGATTTTATTCTTTTTTTCTACCTTTTACCCTGAAGAGAAGTTGACCCTTCGATGTTGATATGGACTTGATACATAATGCGATGGCCATTCAATCCAACAGCTATATAACTCAATAATGGTTTAGTACCCAATTACCGTAAAATCCCACTTCATCATGTCACTAAAAGAATTAAGGGTATCAATCGGTCGGTTCAGTCCGATTTCAATTAGGCTTAATGATTTTAGCATGAAATGGGTCAAATCGAAGTCAAATTGTTAAAGTGAAGTTCGGTTTCAAATATATATATATATATATTCCTAATTGATCTTTATTAATAGGTTTCTATCTGTCTATTATTGATTTTGGTTATATTTGATGCAATAAAACACTATCCTGTAAGCGCATGGGCCAATGGGAGAGTGCCCAATAAGAAAAATTGAGAAAAATAACTCTATCTAGAAGTGTGGTCTATGCCAACGCACCCATGTGTCTATCTCTTCCCTCTATATGTGAAAAGGCATTTTTGCTCCTTTTTTAGGCGAGGAGAGAAACAGAAACATGAGAACAATGACATAAGTCACGTCTCATAACATAGAACCATTTCATGAAAAAAATTAGTTGATGTTTCACATGGTTTTTAAGTTTGATTGGTTTCGATTGTTCTAACATTTACTTAAAGGGAGAGGTTCTGTAAAAAGCAGCATGGCTTTTGCACCAATGTAAGAACCAATGGGGTTACACATAGAAGCATTAACAACTGTGGGATTCATACCTTTCATGTGGAGCAGGGCAGTCATTTCACCATCTCATATATCTTGACATAGGGGCTACGTTGCCTTTTATGGTTTATTTTCCCTTTCTTAACATCTTGAATTGAAATCATACCATTAAGAATTTGGTTTGATTTTTCTGAATATTTTTCAATCGGTTGGATCAGTTTGGTCTCTAATTCGACAAATAAGGATCCTCTCAAGTGCACCCAATGTGCCAATACACGTTAGATGCTCATAATGACTGTCCAAGTGTTTCCAATTATTCAATGTGCACTGGCACACTAGGTGCACTTGAGAGGATCCAGGTCCCCAATTTAACACATCTACAAAGAACCTCTAATGTCTATCTGAATTATGAACTGGATCCTCTCGAGTGCCACTAAAGACATAGTGCGCATCTGACAACTGTGAAAATTTGAACACACACCTCAATATATGACCGTATACATGGGATCGTTTGATAACGATTCAATAAATGCATTTTTGCCGTTTCTATGTCCAAAATTGACAGAAACAGAACAAAAACCGTTTGATAAAACTGTTTCGTTTCACTTGTTATCAGAAATAGAAATATAAATTTCTACTTATTTATGGTTCAAGAAACGACCCAGGCAAAACAAGTTCTACATGTTTCACCGTTTCTGAAAACGACTCGTGGCCATTCTTTCGCTGGTTACTATCAACTTCCGAAAACATGACTTATCAAACATCTTCAATTCCATTTATATTTATAGAAACGGAAATTTATGTTTCTGCCGTTTCTTGAAACAGAAACAGCAGAAACGTTATCAAACGGGCCCCTAGTGCGCATCTGACAACTGTGAAAATTTGAACACACACCTCAATATATGATCGTATACATTAAGGGACCGTTTGATAACGTTTCAAGAAATGCGTTTCTACCGTTTCTATGTCCAGAAACGACAGAAATGGAACAAAAACGGTTTGATAAAACTGTTTCATTTCACTTGTTTTCATAAATAGAAATTAAAATTTATATTTATTTATGGTTCAAGAAACGACAAAAACGGAACAAAAACCGTTTGATAAAATTGTTTAATTTCACTTGTTTTCAGAAATAGAAATAGAAATTTCTACTTATTTATGGTTCAAGAAACGACATAGGCGAAACAAGTTCTACATGTTTCGCCATTTCTGGAAACGACTCATGGCCATTCTTTCGCTGGTTACTATCGACTTTCGAAAACATGACTTATCAAACACCTTCAATTCTATTTCTATTTATAGAAACAAAAATTTATGTTTCTGCCTTTTCGATTGTTAGATCCGCGCTAGACCTCCCGTGACCCTAGAGAAGATCTGAATCTTGTCTATCACCCTTCAGACGCTAACCCGTGGGGCTATGAGGTTCACCTTTGGCTTTGGTACACCCCACGTTCTTTCCCTCCAAAATAGAGAAAATCACTAAAAAAATATGTTACCCTAATAAACCCTTTTATCTAAACCCAAATCCCTAAAAAGAGCTTAAAAATCAGACAAAACCCTTCTCTCTCACACTTCCCCACTTTTTAGCACTTTCGCTCGGAGTCACAGACGTGGTAGCCAGAAAGAGGGAAGAAGCCCGCCTCCATCTATATCTGTCTTAAGTCTCCTCGGAGCCTCACAGAGCTTCCTTCTCCACTCACTGCAAAACCCTAATTTTAAGTTTCAATGGCTTCCGAGTCTTCTCAGCTCCATCAAGCCCAACTGGCTGCGATCCTCGGCCCCGATACAGCTCCATTCGAAACCCTGATTTCCCATCTCATGTCCTCTGGGAACGAACAGCGATCGCAAGCGGAGGCTTTATTTAATCTCTGCAAGCAGAATCATCCCGATGTGTTGTCTCTCAAGCTCGCTCATATTCTTCAGTCGTCTCCTCATGTTGAGCTTAGGGCCATGTCTGCGATTCTCCTTCGGAAGCAACTCACCCGTGATGATTCCTACATCTGGCCTCGTCTTTCTCCTTCTACGCAATCGGCTCTCAAATCTCATCTTCTTGCTTGCGTTCAACAAGAAGTTGCTAAGACGATATCCAAGAAGCTCTGTGATACGGTCTCCGAGCTCGCTTCGGGTATACTTCCTGATGGCGGGTGGCCTGAGCTTCTCCCTTTTATGTTCCAGTGTGTCACATCCGACTCACCTCGGCTTCAAGAGTCTGCTCTTCTGATGTTTGCCCAGTTATCGCAGTACATCGGGGAAACCCTAATTCCACACCTCAATACTCTCCACTCTGTCTTTTTCCAGTGCTTGGCTTCTTCTTCGAATTCCGATGTCCGTATAGCTTCGCTTGGCGCTGCCATTAATTTCATCCAGTGCCTTTCGAGCCCCTCGGATCGTGATCGGTTCCAAGATTTATTGCCAGCGATGATTCAGACTTTGACGGAAGCACTGAACTGCGGTCAAGAGCCTACTGCTCAAGAAGCCCTTGAGCTGTTGATCGAGTTGGCTGGAACGGAGCCGAAATTCTTGAGGAGGCAGCTGGTCGATGTTGTTGGGTCCATGCTGCAGATTGCAGAGGCTGAGTCATTGGAAGAGGGCACACGTCATCTTGCAATTGAATTTGTGATCACACTTGCCGAGGCCAGGGAGAGAGCTCCTGGGATGATGCGGAAACTTCCCCAGTTCATAAGTAGATTGTTTGCGATCTTGATGAAGATGCTTCTGGATATTGAAGATGATCCCGCGTGGCACACTGCAGATAGTGAAGATGAGGATGCTGGGGAGACCAGTAATTACAGTGTTGGTCAGGAGTGCTTGGATCGGTTGTCAATCTCATTGGGTGGAAATACGATCGTTCCTGTTGCTTCAGAGCTCTTGCCACAATTCTTGGCCGCTCCTGAGTGGCAGAAGCACCATGCAGCCCTCATCGCCCTAGCTCAGATTGCCGAGGGATGCTCTAAGGTATTTGAGCTGCTTGCATTTTCATTTTGTTTCTGAAATTCTTAATCTTTACATTGTAAACTATGTTGAATTTAGGATGCTTCGTTTGTAAATATGTAATTTAGTGCTATATATATCATATGTATTCTTGCAGGCTTCTTTTGTTCTGGTACATAGGACTTTTTTCCTTCCTCAAAATAATTTATCACTCATAGGTTTTCTAGTCTATTCTCCTAACTACTATGTTTTATTTTTCGTAATACTTTAAATTTTGTTTCATTTTCTATCTCACTCGCTGCAGGTAATGATAAAAAATTTGGACCAAGTGTTGAATATGGTTTTAAGCTCATTCCAAGATCCTCATCCCCGTGTGAGGTGGGCGGCTATTAATGCGATTGGCCAACTGTCTACGGACTTGGGCCCAGAGTTGCAAACCCAATACCATCAACGGGTACTGCCAGCGCTAGCATCAGCCATGGATGATTTTCAAAATCCCAGAGTACAGGTCAGGATAGCTCAGCATAGCTTTGTGGTTTGTAATTGCTTGTATTTGGTTATCAGAGTAAGTATATGTTGCACACAGTTTTCCATAGTCAAGTATCCTAATTTTCCACTCCTCGAGTTGTGCTTATTAGATATTTTACATTTGCATCCTTGACTTCCTAGGAAGTGGGTTTATCGTTTAATGTCCCCTTAAGGAGTGAATGCCATCTGTTTATAGGTAAACTCAATTCAAGTTAACATTGTAGTTGGTGTAGCCTTTGCAGCCTCATAGTGATTAGAGATGTGTAATTTATGAAATGAAGACTGTCATTTAATGTACTTTAGGGTACATTTGAATCTCTTTCTTTAAGTAAACATGGTTAGGAATTTCTATTGATTGGTGGGTAGGTCAGGTGATGTGCTTTTGTGAGGATATGTACATTTAAGTGCTTGCGTACTGTGGTGAGAAAAGCCTGATCATGCATTAAGCCAGATCCCTGCTTTTTCATTGGGTGGTTTAGGAATATGCAGTGAGTTGATTCCTTTAGTTGTGGATGGTATACCTAATCAGCAGTCAAAACATAGTTGGTAATTATATGTGGGAGACGGTTGGTGGAGGTATTAAAAATTTCTTGTGAGGTATTATAATTTGCTTAGTCCTTGGGCTCAGTTACGTAGCTTATCAAATTGAGGGTGTCATGAGCTTGGAGAACTGTGAATATTCAATATACTAGGTCCTCTATTCTACATTGCAACATCATAGACTGAAAGCGGAAAAAGAGTATCATGGGAAATATATGATTAGAAAACTTAGTGAATAACCATTATTAACTTGCAATATGATGTCGAGAATTCTATTGGTAATATTCTCGAAAGTCCACATTCTGTAGTGCAAAAATGGGGATGGGCTTCTAATAATGCAAGTCTTCCATATATAATTTGCTTGAGCAGGTCATGTCATGCCAATATAAGGAGATACGGAGGATATTCTAGAAAATCTAGAGGAGATTTGAGTGTGAAATATTCTGTTAAAGATATTTTAGCTACTTTGGGGATTGTGGGTTTCACTTTGTAGCCTTTTACTTTCTATTTTGTAATGTTCTAGATAGTTTTATTTTGAATGAAGGCTTAAGTTGTAAGGGACCCTTCTATCATATTAAAGGTTTTCTATGTTGGTTTCTATGGAGCTATAAATAAAGGAGAAGGGGTTTAGATCCTCTGAAGATTGAAAAAAAAAAGTGTGTTTTGGCTTTAGCCTTGTTGGTGCAGTGGTGATGGTGTCTGTTTGGACTGTGGTGATGCAGTTTCAGCCCTCTTGATAGTGATTCCACGAGCCTTATTGGTTGCGATTATTTCCATTCGGACCCTGCTATGGTCATTCAATAGGTTGGGTTTGGTCATTGGTGGTGTTCCATTCTCGCATGCCTTTGGTGGTGAATCTAGGGTCATATCCTTTTTTGTTTCATCTTTATATGTCAGAAAAAAGAGTGAGAGAATTTTGTTCTTAATACTGTTTTGTCCCTATATGTGATCATGGTTCTAAATCACTGAAATTTAGGAAAAATTTTCCAAAATCTCGTCGAAACCATGTCTTTCTCTGGGCTATTGCTAGAAATTTGGGCAAAAAAATTCCAGTTTTGTGCTGAAATGTCTGAAATTTTGGAAATTGCGGTCATACTTGATTTTGTCTTGGGTTGGGTAAAACCACTGAAATTTTGGTCGAAATTTCTGAGATTTAGAACTATGGATGTGATCCTGTTGTGGTTGATATCTCTCTACTTTATTGTTTTGAGATCAATTTTACATTATAATGGGTAGGTAAATGCTGCGTCCAAAAATCAGAACGAAAAAGTTGTCTGGGTTTTGGAGGATTTGACACATATTGTAACCAATACCATGTTCTGTCTAAGGCAGGTGCTTTGCATATAATGAAGTATACATGTATTACAAGACGGTGGTATGTAGTCCTGTTAATGGTTAAGATATCCTTATTAGATATGTCAATTATTTCGTTGGAGCTGTTAGATAATGACATGGGCCAGGCAAGAATTATAAGATTATAAATAGCCTGTTGTATACGGGTAGGTCCTGGATTGCAGAATATAGAATTGGGCATTTACATCAGATTTGTAAAACCAGACCTGAAACTTGACCATGAAGTCTGGAAAATTCTGAAAACTGGTTTGAGATTTTGAAAGAGAAATCTTTTATCTTGAAAAATGGATCCCAAGATGTCAGGCAGCCTTGTGAATCAATTCTAGTCAAATTTCTGGTAATATAACAATATAGGTGACCCCAATTGCGCTTTGCGGATCCATGTAGTCTACCCCATTTAGTTGGGAAAAGGCTTTGTTGTTGTTGTATAACGGTATAGGTGACTAAAGTATTGAAAATAAACCTAACTTTTAGAACAGCAACATGTATAGGTGGATCTACTGAGTATTGGGTTTTAGAAACAGAAATGAGGTGAAAATTGAGAAGAAAACTACAGTTTCAGTCAAGATAATAGCATGAAAAGTGGTTGTAAATAGAGAAAAGAGTGGTGAACGTGATATAAAATATTAAAGAAGATAACGGATAAAACAGAGAAGGAGGAGATCGATCAATTAGGAAGAAGAGAATATTCCTTTCAGCCATGGCTAACAACTGATAAGCAGCCAAAATCACTTAACAAACTCGACTTTTATTCCATTCTACTCGTGTAGCTGGAGGGCAAGGTACGTATGATTTTATAGAACACTAAAAAGTGACTCCTGCTATGGTGAGAACTCGCCTTATCCAATTACGACTCAAGCCACTGCTTATTTGACCAAGTCTAACAGTGCATAATCGAACTCCTAAAGTGGTTAAGAAATTACAATTCAAAAAATTCTTCTAATGAAACTAGGACCAGACAACTTATTTAACTTTAAATTTCCTTATGCTGTTAGGGAAAGACTTAAATCCAAAGATAAAATTATTTTACCCCTCTTGGACTAACCTTTTCGTCTTCATAATTGTGTCCATTACAACCAAAAACAATAAAAGTAAAGTCGCATAACCATAAAACATCGAAATAGTCATCGTTCTTGACGTGTAATGCATTATGACATGACTAATCCTGGAAATTAGAGAAAGAAAACAGATCAAGAAAGATAAGGAGCTAGAGAAGAATCGTTAGAAATAGAAGAAAAGATACAAACTAGACAAGAAGCTAGATGAATTGTTAGAAATAGAAGAAATAGTAGAAAATTAAAAGAGGGTTCAAGAGGATGATTATAGGGGAAGAGTAGAGGAACAGACTTCCCTTTGGAGAAGAAATCATCCATAATTGGCGGGGATAAGCTTTTTTTGATGAACTGGTATTGTCTGGATTTGGGCTTGTGTACATACCTTTTCTTGATATGTGTTCAGGCTTGAGCTTTGTGCAATTCTAGGAATATCTCGTTTATTTGAAGGGCCTTCTGCTAATGTCTTGGCAGATTGCAATCGCAAATTAAGGTGTTTTGTGGGAGTACAAATACATTAGGATGTTTGTCAGTAAGGAGGAGTGATCTGATCCAAATAGAAGGATGCAAAAGAGCTAGGGGCAGGCAAAAAATGGCCATAGGAGAAATGGTGAGGAAAGACATGCACAAATTAGGTCTTGCTCCAAGTATGGTGTTGAATAGAGTGGATTGGAGGGCCTGGATCCGGGTAGCAGACCCCATGTAGCTGTATTCTACTTCGTTACTATTTTTTGTGATCTATTTACTTTCACTTCTCCTTTTCCTTTTCCTTTTCCTTGCGTGGATCCATATAGCCGACCCCATTAAGTTGGGATAAGGCTTTGTTGTCGTTGTTGTTGTTGTCGTTACTTATTGTGGTGGGTCATATCGTGTAGGATTTGCTTTTGCATTCACTTTTATTGGCAATGAAATTCATCATTGAAAACAATTTTTTTAAGATAGCCATTGATCTCAGTAATTTCTAGTGCTATGTATTTTCATTCTTCCTCTCCTATCATTCTTGCGCCATAACAAGCCTATATTTGGTATGTTGTTCTAAGGCTATGTTAATGTTGTAACAGCTTAGGTGACATTGGCCTTTTTGGGGCCTTGACTAGTTCTCTGTTTTTTTTTTTTTTTTTGGGCGGTGGGGGTGTGTGGGTAATAACTACTCCTGTCATTTAATATTGTTTATTATTCATGTCCCTTATGCCATTCATGGTTCCAAATTTCGATTTCGAACTTGGTCGAAACCAAAATATTTCTTGAAATGGCAAAATTTTGGTCAAAATGTTGCACATTTACCCAAAAAAAGTATTGCACATTACAGCTAAAAACAAAAATGTTCATTTCGGTGGTCAAGCAGTGGAATTTGCCTGGAAACTTCAGGGCAATCTAATTTAAGCATGATTACACAATTAAACCATTAAATTGAAAAAAAAAAACACAAAAAATGGTAGTTTGGATTTAGAACTCTGGGTGTACATTGTCGTTTCTTTAATCCTTTTTCTTATATAACCTATTCTACATATAATTTAGTACTATAAAAAATTTTCCATATTTTTTATAGTAAAATAATTTTATACAGAAAATAAATTTTGACTCCACAAGTCACAGATTGGCCAATGGTGTCTAACATATAGAATTTGGAGGCCAGCCAAACAATACATAATTGACCTATTTTCTGCAAAAAATAATTTTGGGGAAAAAAGGTTTCCATTCAAATTCAAACCTTGTACAAATGATCGATGTAGATGCACTGTACTACCCGACAATGTATTGATACAGCCAAAGATTGGAATCTTTTTGCCAAAAAAAAAAAAAAAAGATTTCCAGGGCTTCACAGTTGTTTAGGTCAAAATGCAGGAAGAGATAGAAATTTTGACATTTTGATTAAAATAAGTGTATATATCATGGCATTGTAACTTTTTGCCAAAACTGATTGGTTATTTCGGAATTTCAACTGACTTGTAACATTTGTGATGTGCACTGTGTTTCATTTTGAGACAAGCGTAAAACCGAAATATTTTGTCAAAATTTCAGTATTTTGACTGAAATTTCGAACCATCATGCCATTTACCTTTTCTTTTTTGTTTGTTTATATTGACCAGCACCCCAAATTATGCATCTATACATGTTTTGCCTGTCTAATACGTTTTTTGGGGTGGGAGAATGCTCTTGTTATCTATGTCTATTTTTTGACTTTACTCGTCTTACTCTCCAAGAAACATTTTCCTTAATGTTCTCTCTACGATCTTTTGATTTCTGTAGGCACATGCTGCTTCAGCAGTCCTCAACTTTAGTGAAAATTGTACGCCAGATATCTTGACACCTTACTTGGATGGGATAGTAAGCAAATTGCTTGTACTCCTACAGGTATGTCTTTTTTTATTGTCACCTGCTTGTATGCCAGATATTCAACACACATGAGAATATTCTTATGAACATTTTAGATATTTGTATTTTTTACTTTGTGCGTGTGTGTGCGTAATATTTTTGTTTATGCTTTTAAGTACAACATAGTTGTCAAGGCGTCCAGGTGGCTTTGCCTTGACTGGTGCCTTGCTGGTGTCACCTTAAAATTTGCTCCCCTCGACCGCCTTGGTTTGCCTCCGTGACAACTATGATGTACAAACATGTCAATGTCAACGACATGTCTTTTGGCTGTTTGGGCATAAAGTTTTGGAGATTTGAGTGGTGGATTGGATAACATTATGTGTTTGGTCCAGAATGGGAAGCAAATGGTGCAAGAGGGGGCGTTGACAGCTTTAGCATCGGTTGCGGATTCATCACAGGTAAATATTACAACCTCATTACTTTATTAGTAATATGTTTTGGTATGAAATGATATAGTCTCACATTTTGCATTCATCAATAGGAACACTTCCAGAAGTACTACGATGCTGTTATGCCTTATCTGAAAGCTATCTTGATTAATGCAACGGACAAGTCTAACCGTATGCTTCGTGCAAAATCAATGGAATGCATTAGTTTGGTTGGAATGGCTGTTGGAAAGGAGAAGTTCAGGGATGATGCCAAGCAGGTGATAATGAAAAGACGTTTTTTTACTTTATTGTGGCATTTGTTTGTAATTGTAGTGATCTAATTACTTGCGACTGAGAGTTGCTTGGTGCAATGTGAAAATCTTGGGTTGCCATGGTGGCGAAGCAGGTTTGAGTTTGAGGGTGGCCACTTTGTGCGAAAAATGCCAAATGTTAAGATTGACTCAATCCAGCCCTTCCGGGACCCTTCGGAAGTGAGAGTTGCACTGGGATATGACCCCCTTTGATAAATGTGCGACTAGTAATTTCTTTAGAGTTTTTCAGAGACGAAAATCAAGTTCTCACCTAATTGTTTTGATTCTTTAGTTTGGTGTCAGTTGAATCAGAATTGTACTTAGTGCTTTGTGGCCACCATTGGTTATGGAGTTGGAAAAAGGTTAATAGTAATTTTGTTGCTTTTTAGCTAATATACATTTCCAGTGTACATTTTGGATGACAAGGTGGATTTTGTTGAGGAGTATTGAGGTGGGACTCATCTTTGGTTCTTTTCTTTCTGTTGAAAGGTCATGGAAGTGCTTATGTCTTTGCAAGGGTCTCAGATGGAGACGGATGATCCGACAACAAGTTACATGCTACAAGTATGCGTATCAAATATTTTAAAATCTGAGGATTATCGGTAATGTATTTTACGCATTATGATTGTTGAATTAAATGTCTTTTGTTATGTTTCAGGCGTGGGCTAGACTCTGCAAGTGTCTAGGACAGGATTTTCTCCCTTACATGAGTGTTGTTATGCCGCCACTCCTTCAATCTGCTCAGCTTAAACCTGATGTGACCATCACATCTGCAGATTCTGATGATGATATTGATCAATCAGATGATGAAAGGTTTGCCTTCAAGTGATTTTCATTAAACTGCTGAGATGGTTTTCAATGCTTAATCTTATAGCAGTATAATTTAAGAATTTATTTGTATGTCAATGCTTTATGCGGACAAGTCACAGCTGTTTTGAAGCCTAGAATGGACAAAGCTTCCATAATTGCAAATTACCATTGTTATTACCATTGTGGCAGATTTGTTAGATTAAGCAGTCAAATTTCTGTTTATTTATGCTCGTTGGATATTGCTTATTCTTGAATTTGAATGATAATAGACCATTTTGTGAGTGCCATTTTTTGTGGCTACCATTTGATTTCATGAAGGAATGATTTCTTCTATGGAGAATGTTTAATGAATGCCTCCTGTTCAGAATCTAAGATTTTCTGTTTCTCTGCATTTGTTTTTTTGGGGGAGGGTTGATTAGGTACAAACCTGAGATGGATGGTTCTGTATGATATGATTTTTGTACGATAGCGTCTTAAACAATTAATTGTTTCATCTACATACAGGTCAAATTTGCATATTTTATGCTTATGTTCTGTCTCTATTAAAGGTGCCAATTTGAAGGCTGAACTTGAAAGACTGATTGAACCTGACCAGACACTGAAACCGAACCAACTGAATTCCTTATTGGTCTGCTTTTGGTTTTGATTTTAGAAAAAGCTTAAATATTGATCAGTTTTGTCTGTCCCAATAACCAACCAAAACCGATCAAATGGACTGAAACTTAAAAAAACACAAATAGAGAGCGAATAAAACCAGTAATTTGTTTTATGGGAAAAAGAAAGGAATGCCAGCGGGATACAAAGGTATTAGGAATGCTAGCATCTATTGGCCGTTTGATTAGATAGATCAGATCTATGCCATTGATTAAATATAGTGTTTATGTATCTATATATGCTGCTCTTGCAGCTCCTTTCCTTCCCCTTCTTCCTCTCCGTCGTCTTCCTCTCTGTCTTTGTCTCTCGCGCTACCTCCAATCGATAAGTCGGAAAACAGATCAAAATATAAAGAGCTCTCATCAAATTGATCGAAGATACATGAACACTCAAGGATAATGAAACTCACGCGACCACTGCAACTTGGATGTTGTGAAATGTGATTCCGATGAAAATGGGCGAAGAAAAAGAGTATAGAGAACAGATTGTAATTTTAACAGAGCGAACAATAACAGTTCCTTAGATAATAAACATGGAAATTGAAAAGAATAAACAATGAACATTCTCATCAAACCTGACTGAAGTAAACGGAAAGAAGAAATAAGAGCGTTTCAATCTAGATTTTCGATAAACAGATACTATGATTCTGATCTCAGACACTAAAACTGCTTTATGTTTTTCGAAATGACTAAGTCATTCCCGCCTTCCTCATTTACGAAGCACATCCCATTTCCTCCATTAGTTTCGTTTTGAAGTTTTTGTCGAGCGAACTTCACCTTTGGAACTGTGTTTAGATCTCTTGTTGCAGAGAAAATCTCCATTGTACGGCCCGGAAGCTTCGTTGTTCTCCATTAACAGTGAGGAATTTCAGTTCTCCGTTTAGTACTAAAGCTTATGTTGGATTAATGACAATTCAACTTTAAGTATCAAGTAGCAACTTGCACGTTAGGGTTTTCCGAAGTTGTCGGATTTGTTGATATTTTTCTTCAATGTTTCTGGTCCGTCTCGACGATTCCTGGAAGAGGAAAAAGAAAATCAGAGAGAAGATACAAAGAATCATAAAAGGAAAAAAAAAATAAAAAATATAACAAAATCAGAATCGAAATAAAAAGATGCGAACGGAAATACTTGTCTGAAGATCAAGAAACGCTTCAATCCCACCACCGCCACTGCTCGTGTATATCATTGGTCCCTGCTATCCATCACACAGATGGAATGGATCCGTCTTCAGCAACCTTCCAATCCGACCAGATCTGCCACTGGCCTTCTCCGCCAGATCGTTGCTTCTGAGACAGAGAAGGGACCTGAAACCTGAAACCGAAGATGGGGAGGGAGATCCACCGCAGGGCAGGGAGAGGGAGATAAGCGGAAAGGAGATGCAGTCGTTTCACCGGTCACCTGTCACCGATCAGTTGCAAAGGGTAGCGGGAAGAGGGGAGAGAAAAGGTGTAGCACCAGTGGATTGAAAGTTTGTAGATTTTCTCTCCATCCAACGATTTAATTCAAATTGATCAAATCCTACAATCAAAATCTTGCTAGCATTCCTAATACCTTTGTATCCCGCTAGCATGCCCAACCCTCTCCCTTGTTTTATTTATTTGTTTATATACTCGAATAATTGGGTTGTAGTTGATTATAGCTGTTAAAAATCAAGATGCCATGCGCATCCCCTCATTGCCACCCACGCTGGTGCAGCATTCTTCTTCCCATTAATTATATTGATCTATATTGTGATAACTAATCAAGATTCCCTGCGCATCCCCTCATTGGCCCCCATGCTGGTGCAGCATTCTTCTTCCCATTAATTATATTGATCTATATTATGATAACTAATAAGGGACCGATTACCGATGCCAATAAGAAACTGTAAACTGACTGGACTGATGGCTAATCAGTTTCAGTTCTGATTTTAATGATATATTAGTATTAGCTTATTGGTCAGTTTTGATCTGGCCCAATATGCACCAAGGGGCTAGGTCAGTGCGACCGAACCAACTGATATGATCCCCTGGTCTCCATATGTGCCATGAGGCTCATCACATCCTTGTATAGTTTGATAATGTATATTTATACATTTCCCACCACAATTTTTCTTGTTTCCTCTGTCTTTAAATCAATTTCTTTGGATAACATTTGACTTATAGCACTTGGATAATAGTTCTCAGCAAGGTGGTACTTTTCTTGTTTGTTTATTTGTGTAAAGAAATTGGCTTTGTTTGCTAAGTTAAGTTGGTGTATTTCTATTTCAGTATCGAGACTATTACTCTTGGGGACAAAAGGATAGGAATCAAAACTAGTGTACTAGAGGAGAAAGCTACAGCTTGTAATATGCTATGCTGCTATGCCGATGAATTAAAGGAGGGGTTCTACCCATGGATTGATCAGGTTGGTTGGTGATTGGCACATGTATTCTTATTAGGCTTCTCTTAATTTTCTTAGTGATAAGTTGGGTTCATAAAATGTGCAGGTTGCTCCTACTTTAGTTCCTCTTCTCAAATTTTATTTCCATGAAGAAGTTAGGAAGGCTGCTGTTTCAGGTATTAACTTAATCTGAAGCAAGGTTCAAGGTTTCGACCCTCAAACAGTGTTTTTTTTTTCTTATTTTTTGTGTACATCCTATTTTAGACATTTCTAACACATTCAGATCATTACTTTCACAAAAAAAAAAAGACAAAGTCATACTTGTGTGGTGAACCAAAGGTTCGGTAATCGTTACGCTGAGTTGTTGACTGAAATATGTTGTAGGTAAATGCATTTTTAAAAACAGAGAAAAAAAGCATTAACATAAAAAAATTCGGCCACTGTGAATGCATAGGTCGGGTCCTCGTTAGTAACATATAAAAAATTTACATAATTCTACTCTATTTACAAGTGTATTCTATAAAAATGATTTTTGGGGAAGTTGGGACTTACCTTTTTGGTCCAAGTTGTCTTTCTTATGTAGATGAAGCAAGAACCACCTTTAGAGATTTAACTTTGTTGGGCAGAAAATGGAAATCTCCACTGTTTCTCCAAGTTTTCCACTCCTGGGAGAAAAAATTAAGAAGATGGTCGAATTTTGCTAAAGAGGACTTGGGTTTCTTTTCAAACCAACTTATATAGGACATGGTTCCACCCAAAGGGTCGAAACATGGTCAAAACCTGTGACTTTAAAAGTCACAGGACATCGTTTTGACGCTTGGGAATACGGTCAAAACCTACGAAGTTTTGATCGAGTTCTCGAACCATGATCTGAAGTTTGTTAACCACTTTGTTTTGTACGAGTTCTGAGATTTCCTTGATCTGTTAAATAACTCTTCTCTTTTGTTTCCTTAGCCATGCCGGAGCTCTTGCGCTCAGCTAAATTAGCTGTGGAAAAGGGGCAAGCCCAAGGTCGAAATGAGTCTTATATTAAGCAGTTGTCTGACTACATAATACCTGCTTTGGTGGAAGCTTTACATAAGGTCATTATCTAGTTTGCAGCCATTGATGTTTTCACTTTTACTTCTTTCTGACATGTTTCTTTATGTAGCAGTACATATTGTCGGGTATTGATGTGTTGTTTGACTTGCAATTGTTGTGTCAGGAGCCTGAGACGGAAATTTGTGCAAGTATGTTGGATGCTCTGAATGAATGTGTTCAGGTTTGTAATTTTCTTGGATTATATATTTCTATTCGAAACTAAAACTTGAAATATTTGTTGTGCTGGTGCGTACTTTTTTTTCTCCCTTTTTTTTTATAACACCGCGAGAAGACCAGCCTCAGGTTAGAATTTGAGGACATGAAATAAATGGAGGATGTATGGCTGATTGACTGAAGAAATTGGTTTAAGAAAGTAGAGCTTAAAAAGGTATTAGGGGATGTTTAGTACTGTTTAAAAGGTATTACAAGAATTTTTCAGAGTGCTAGTATGTATTATATTAGGCGCACTTTTGGATGTGGCTTGGACAATGAAATGAAGATTAAGCAAGGATATGTTAACATCAAATATAAATGTAGAACTCATTTGGAGAAAAGAAGAGAAAAAGACTAAAGTTATAATTTTCCCCCCTTTTTTTAATAATGAGTTGAAATGGTTGATTTATAATTCAAATGTCCTTTTTGATTCCGGGTCATCCTAGTCCACAACATATGGCCCGTAACAGTTAAAGAAGCCTAAATTACAGTTCACTATCTACCACCTGGAAAATAGTGAAGCGCAACACTTCACTAGGGATCATAGTTGTCAAGGTGTTGCCTAGGCGTCCTGGTTGTTTTCTAGGGGTCTAGGCGATTGTTGCCTTAATGCAAGGTGCTTTGAAACAGTATCAAACCAGATTTGGCACTTAGTTATGCAAAAAATGATTTAATTTATTTACTTAAGATATTATTCTTAGATAACCAAACACCCCCTATTTGAATCCAATAAAATAGTTAAAAAATAAAATTCCAAAAGCATAAAAACTCAACTCCCCAATTCAAGGACAAAAACTGGATTTTTGGTTATGATACGGATCCAAGTTCCAAAAATTGGACTCAGATCGCTTATGGGTCCACAATTAACAACTAAACCAGTTTTCAAAGAAGTAGTGGCATTCTTGTAAGTTCAGGAACAAGAAGCAGTTAAAAAAGAGGAAAATAGATAATAGGGTCAAACTGGAATATAGAAAATTAGAATAGGGGGTATTTTGGAATTACAAAAGATAAAGGGATTAGTAGAACACATGTTTAGAAAGCAGGGGTTTAAGTGTAATATTAGCAATTATTTCTAATTAAAACTCTAGAACTTATCTCATTCTTCCCGATGGAACTCCAGACCGAGGCGGTAGACCAAGAGCACTTTGGACAACAAATCTCGATCTGCAGGGCTGGTCTCGACCTGAGGTTTTAGGTAGATCTAGCTTTGACAAGCCTCAACAGCTCCCAAATAGACCTTTTGTGAAACCTGTAACTGAATCTGGCTGTAGGAGAACAACACTATTGCAAAGCTTGAACTTACAACAGGAGTAGTATTAGGGCTTAAGGTTCTAGGGTTCAGGTCGCCTTGGGAAGAGCTTCCTTCGCTCCAGACCTCAGGCCAAAAGGAGTGCTTCCGAGAGAGATTGATCAAGTCTTCTGCAACCCAATGAAGTAACAGCAACGGAGAACATGAAGAACAGAGTATCTCAAGGAAGGGGAAGAGGAAGAGAAAAGAAAAGAGAAAATCAGAGATGGAGAAAGAATACTAGAAAATGAAAAGGGGAGAACCATGCACGGCAACCATGGTTACCAACCCAAAAACACATTCCTTCAATTTTTAATCAATTCTCAAAACTGAAATCTCCATTGAGTTACATTAACATAAAGACAAGCAAAGTGTAAGAATGGAAACCAAAATAATTGGAAACTAACCTAAATTAGAAACTGAAATCTAAACTTGAATCTTCCTACTAACTTGACCACACCCTACACTAACAATAAAGGAACTAATCAAGGTACTGAATTATCCCAAATCTTCCCATGCCCATCTGCATCAAGTTGTAGGGGCGATTTTCCACTTTCAAATGCCGGAGTTTTTTCCCAAATCTGAAAATTCCATAAATTTTATCATGGTAAAACGTTGCTAAAATCCGAAAGTGCAATAAAATAATCTTGTGTTCTAATGTTCATAACTTAATTTTCATTCAGGAAATTTTTAACAGCATTCGTGCATCTTAAAATAAGTTTGACCGAAACATAACTTTGCCAATACAAATCAGATTTAAACAATATTGGATTTGTTGAAAAGCCGGTTTTGTGCTCTACCTAATACAATGCCTGGGTGGGCACCTAAGCGCTTAGGCACCCTCTGCCACCTTCGGTCTCCTTATCACCTTGACAACCATGTGATCTTGTATTTTTTTGATAACTAAAATACCTCTTATAATGGGTGCCAATTGCTGTCTTATCATTATTTCTTCAAAAGTTGGGAAACTATCTTGCAAAAGTTAGTCTTCACTATAGTGCCTGTGAATTCATGAAACTTTTCCTAAGATGGCATAATGCTCACATGTTTCATTAGCTCATTCTGTAAGAAGCCACCTGATCTCACCCTATAATGACTGCTGTTCTCTCTTTCAGGTATCTGGACCACTTCTAGATGAAAGCCAGGTGAGATGCATTGTTGATGAAATAAAGCAAGTGATAACAGCTAGCTCAACTAGAAAAAGAGAGAGATCAGAGAGGGCCAAAGCAGAGGACTTCGATGCTGAGGAAGGGGAGTTGCTTAGAGAAGAAAATGAGCAAGAAGAGGAAGTCTTCGACCAAGTATGTTTTCAAATTACTTTTTTAATGGAATTTTTTCATATCGGAGTTCATGTACAAATTTCCAAGTAGTATTGCTCTAGGCTTATGCTACTTTTTCTCCTTCAGGTTGGTGATTGTTTGGGCACTTTGATCAAAACTTTCAAAGCCTCTTTCTTACCTTTCTTTGATGAGCTTTCATCATATATAACGCCTATGTGGGTGAGTTAACACATGACTCCGTTTATGCTACTACTACATAAATCTTTTCTTATGGATTTAAGCTGTATATTGGCATGTGAATTGTTAGTAAACAATCCAGTTATTCTGTTAATGATTGTTAATGATTGCCCGCACTATTGGTTGGGCATCCCTTTATAATAAAGTTTCATGACGGAGCGATAATGATATTGATATCCATGACCTTGCAATATCACTTTAAATAGGAGATCTGTGTTTTTCTTGTTCGAATTTCCAATTGAAGCACTTGAATTAGATTGGTGCATTTGTAACTGACAAATATATTAAATTATGTATTAGCTTACTTGTTAAATATATATATATATATATATTTTTTTTTTTATGTTCTCTGTTTCCTCCTATTACTACTGACACTACAACCACCACTACTGCCACTGAGTGTTATTTTGATAAATTAATATATACTCATTATTAGAATTGGTTTTTCATATTCTGAAGTGAACAATGATGTTGGCAGTAATAGTTTAATTTTGGTCACTTCAATAAAGATCCCAATGTTTGTCTTTCTGATGGTTCAAAGAACTGTGAATGGAAACATTTGGGCACAAGCTAACCAACTCAAGGAAGCCCTTGTTTGGCACCCTTTTTCATCCCAAAAAGACATGCAAGAAAGGGATAAATACCAATTTTTTAAAGTTCTAATGCATTGATATCATGAGAAATGGTGTGTTATAGGTATTGATGGATTCCTGAAAGCTCTGCTCATGGGGCACTGATCAGAGACAATCCTTCATTTATGCAACCAGGCATATACTCTTAGTTATCCTATTATTAAGTAGGATGTGGCTGTTTCACATTTAGAAAGCAGCCAGCATCTAGGGGGATGTCTGGCAAACCCTGCTAAAAATTCTCTGGGAAGGTGAAGTCATCTGATTTGCGAGTGGATTGAACTGATCTACTGAAAGGTTCCAATGCTGCTGAGATGATCAACTGTAGTTGCAGTTTTGTAGAAACGCAACCCTAAAACGATGCAGAAAAGTATGGAAAAATAAGAACAAACAATGCACACAAATTACGAGGTTTGGCAAGATTGCCTACGTCCTTGGTGAGATGGGATCCCTGATTCACTATCAGTGGAGAATATGGTTACATCGCTCATCCTCACACCTCTCTCAGATTGCTTAAAGCGAAATAGAACCTTGTTACAAATATGTAGCATAAAACCCTAATACCAGAAGGTATAAAATTGCCCTCAGTAAACGAGTCGCAAATAAAAAATTCGAGCGAGATGCGACCACCGTTCTGTTGGGGGGGGGGCCTGTACCAGTACCCCCTGGATTAAACTGCGATAGAATACAAGACTTCGTACACCAACATGTTTCACATAGCAGTCATGTCAAACCAGTTATTAATTCTTTAACCGAACTGGGATCTAGATTAACAAGTTTGGTATCTACCCTTCTAAGCTTGCAAAGATGTTCTTGCAAAAATCTGAGTGTTTTGAGATATGTATGCAGATATTTTCTTTTCTTTTCTTTTCTTTTCTTTTCTCTTCTCTTCTCTTCTCTTCTTTGAGGGGGGTGGTGTTGGGAGTCATGCAAAACCCAATCTCATTCAAGGGCTATTGAACTTGTCTTTGGAAACTGGTGATCCCCTCCCCTTCCCCCCACACCACCCCACCCTCCCAA
>NC_056570.1:27148549-27153848 GCF_013358625.1 Macadamia integrifolia | reverse complement strand
AAAAAAAAAAAAAAAAAAAAAAAAAAGTTTTCCATTATTGATGTTGACCTTGTATGTCTACAATGATAAATTTATCTTGCAAATACCAATTTCTGTTGCCTATCCTTGCATTTTGTTTGTCCTGTAAGGCTTTGAATTGAAAAAGAATTACTTGTACCATTTATCCTTCATTCAATTAAATTAATTGTTACTGTTAGTATCTATGTCAATCTTGGATCTTAAGGAGTTCAATTGTATCTTGCAATGCTATATGTCAGTTACCAAATATTTCTTTTTGTCTCACTTAAAAGGCTTTTCAATGCAGGGTAAGGATAAAACAGCTGAGGAAAGAAGGATCGCTATTTGCATTTTTGATGATGTTGCGGAGCAGTGCCGTGAAGCAGCTTTGAAGTATGCATTGTCTGCAAAATATTTAGGCTTAAATTCATTATTGAGATTGAGTGTAGTTTTTATATTGTTTTTATTTTGTGTATTGGTGGAACAGATATTATGATACTTACCTTCCTTTCCTATTGGAAGCCTGCAATGATGAGAACCCAGATGTTCGGCAGGTTTGTGCTTTGATTAGTGCCAATGGTTGTTCTGATTCCTTTTAAGTTTGCAGTTTGTTTGCTTCTTTTTCCCCCATTTGAGATCAATTTCATTTGCCTTGCTCCTCGTTTTTTGGTGGGGATGATTTTTCTTCACATTTTTTATTTTTATTTTCAGGCAGCTGTATATGGTATTGGTGTTTGTGCAGAGTTTGGAGGATCTGTTTTTAGACCTCTCGTTGGAGGTAGATTTCATGTTCTTGCATTTCTTCTAAAGTTAGGCCTCTCTTTTTAATGATTTAATTATGTTACTTTATACTGTTTAATTGGCTGGTTGCAGAGGCTCTTTCGAGACTAAATGTTGTGATAAGGCATCCTAATGCACTCCATACAGATAATGTAATGGCATACGACAATGCTGTTTCAGCTCTTGGGAAAATATGCCAGTTCCACCGTGACGGTATTGATGCTGCTCAGGTACTTTTTCTGGTTCATGTGTCCAGTGTTGATTTTTGTGGTATCAAGTGCTTGACTAAATGAGCATTAATGTATATTCTGGAACCTTGGCTATAGTAAAATGTTTTGCATGTTTTGTTAACCATTTATTTTCTTTAAGAGTAATCTTTCTTTAACAAATGGTTGGCTATCCATTTTTATTAATCTTTTGGAACTAAAATGCCTCTTTGTTTTTTTGTATTTGTCTTCTATGGCAGGTTGTTCCTGCCTGGTTGAGCTGCTTGCCAATAAAAGGTGATCTAATTGAGGCCAAAGTTGTGCATGACCAGCTTTGTTCAATGGTTGAAAGGTAATAAACTATATATGGGGCATATTGTCTTGTGATTTCTTACAGGCTTCATTCTTGTATTACTAGTTGTATAGTTTATTTTTTTCTTTAGACGTGCTTTCACTATACGATCAAATTCAAGTTACATATTCATGTTTTTTTGCAGGTCCGATAGGGATCTTTTGGGCCTGAACAATCAATACCTTCCCAAGATTGTTGCAGTCTTTGCTGAGGTACGTTTATTTTTTTGGTTCTATTTGGCTACCCCTAAGTTTAATAAGAATAGATGCATAAGGTAAATGCCAGATGAAAGGAGGAGAAGCATTGTGGTTCAGATTTATAAAAATAAAGGTGTTCAAATCTATAATAACTATGGAGGAATAAAACTTATGAGTTGTGCTATTAAATTATGGGGGAGAATAATTGAAACCTGATTGAGACGAGAATCTAATCTATCGAATAACCAATTTGGTTTTATGCCATAAATATCAATCACAGAAGCCTTTTATTTGCTTAAAAATCTAATGGAAAGATTTAGAGTTCCTAGAGAGTTAATTTGGTAAGTATTAGAGAAGAGAAATGTTTCAAGTGTTTGTGTGGATATATATATATATATAATTACAATTGGATTACATAAAGGGTTTGCGCTAATTAGGGGTGCAAGTTTGGCCCTGGTAGCCTGCATAGGGTCAGGCCCGAAAATTCTGATCTTGAAGGCTGGCCCTTTGAAATTTTTTGGCCCTGAGTCAGGGTTAGGGCGGATGATGGTTGATGTCTGTGGCCCTCCTTGAGCTCGATCTTGATTTTTCACCCTGACTTTTTTGGCCCTAATTTGGCCTTGCTTGACCCTGATTTATTGAGTGTTTGATGGTCAATTTTTTAAGTTTTGGTAATCATTATTCACCATGGTTGTATAAACTACTTAAATTTCTTATCTAATGATATTTTTTTGATTTAATTTTTATTTCGCTAATCAATTCCAAGGGATTTAGATGCAAAGTCAAATGAATATTTAGTTATTTCATAGTTTGTAGGGTCTGGGTATACCTGGGGCCCTAGATGGCAAGCCAAGGTGAGGGCCAATTAGGGACATCCTAGCCAGGCCCTGTCCAATCAGGGCTGGCTTGGGCTGGACTAAGCCCTGTAGGGTTGGGCTTGGGTTGAAGTTTTTAGGCCTTGAGTCAAGGTTCAGGGTGGGATTGGGCCCAGCTAATGGGACTAAAGGTTGGGCTAGGGTTTTAAGAAGCCCGGACCAATTGCAGCCCGAATGCTAATCATAGACGAGCTGACTGGCGACATTCAAGATCAAATCCCTTGGTTTATGCTTTTTGCTGATGATATTGTTTTGGATGAAACAAAAGTAGTGATAAATGTAAAATTAGAATTATGGAGATCAATCTTGGAATCAAAAGGTTTTAAGACAAGTAGAACAACAATAGAGTATATGGTGTGTAACTTGAGTACCAATAGGACTGAAAGTGAGGTGGCAAAATTGACGATAGGGAGGTACCACGAAGTGAAAATTTTAAGTACCTAGGTTTAATCATAAATAAAGACGGAGAAATAGATGATTATATTACCCAAAGAATTATAGTGTTGTGTGTCCATACATTATTGTGTGACGAACAATAATGTATGGAACTGATCAGCTGAATGTTGGGAAGTGAAGAAACATATAAATATACTTAGTGTGGTTGAAGTGAGGATGTTGCGATGGATGAGTGGTAGAACTAAAAAAGTCAAATGAGGAATGAACGCATTAGAGATGATATAAAAGTAGCTACTATACATGATAAGTTGCGATAAAGTTTTTTGAGGTGGCATGGACGTGTAACAAAGGCCTTTGAATGTTTTGATACAATAGGGTGATTTGATTCAAATTGAAGGAGCTAAAAGGGCCAGGGGTAGGCTTAAAATGACTCTAGGAGAAGTAGAAAAAAAAAAAGCATAGCTTAGGGCTAGTAACAAGTATGTTTTTTCTTGGATGAATTACAAGTATGGTTTTGAATAGAGCTAATTGGGGAAAACGGATCCATATAGCTGACCTATTTAGTTGGGATAAGGCTTAGTGGAGTTGAGTCTTCTATTGGCCACCCCATCATTCTTCCCCACGACCATGTTCTCTCCTTCCCTCTGAAGTACGGGTGCCACCTGTTATGTCTACTGGTCTTGGTATGGGTGCCACCTGTTATGTCCACTGGTCTTGGTATGTTTATTTTGACATTTTTGTAATGAACATACTATTCACTATAATTAGTTTGCTTGGGTTGAAAAATGTTGTACTTGAGAATATGATGCAAATTGATAAATTTATATATTCTGGAATTCAATCAGTTTCATAAATGGAGGGTGGGATCTGAAATGAAAAATTCTTGTTCTCTCAACTTTTGACACTACAGTATTTATTTGTATGGCCCATGGTCTTTAGTATCGGGGCTGATTGGGTTGGACATGTTGCTTGGTTTCTAGTATTTTTTTTTTTCATTGTGGTTATTATTTTCTGTAGGTTCTATGTACGGGCAAGGATCTGGCTACAGAACAAACTGCCAGCCGAATGATCAATATTTTAAGGCAGCTACAGCAGACTTTACCGCCTTCTACTCTGGCATCAACCTGGTCGTCTTTGCAGCCTCAGCAACAGCTTGCGTTGCAATCCATCCTCTCTTCATAGTTTTTGGATATTTGTTTTGGCATCTCGTCGTTCCTTTGGGAGAATTGCTGCATTTAGTCGGTTTGTTTCTAGTATAGGTTCATTACCCATTCTTTTCCATAATGTATTTCCATCATTCCTTTGGTGTGGAATTCTCTGGCGATGCGATGTTTTTGTCAAGTTGAGGTTGAAAGTTGTGCGGTGCAAGAAAAAATGTTTTTGGTGTAGAATGTGTATATTATGAGCGTTATTCATAGTCTGGCTGTGTCCGGAGGAAGGGAAAAAGGAGATGGCTTTTGGTCATTGAGGCCGTCTTGTTGGTTGTTGCGAGGTTGAGGATTGCTAATGAGGCAATTCTTGTTGCAGTTTTGGTGTTTTTAATATATTTTTTCTCTTTGCAAATGTGATAAACTTTGATATTTTATTATGTTATTATTTATGGTTCCATTATATGTTCATTCACTACCTTTGAACTAAATGTCTCCTTGGTCTGTGCAAACAAAAAAATTCTGACCCATAGTATAGCATGAGTGATTGGTTCGATTGGGCGTAGTATTACTACATCTTGTGTTTGATGACTTCTAGATTGTCATTGGAGGATTAATTACTGAAATGCTAGAAATAGTTTCTTGTTGACTGCTAATAGTTTGTGGAATGATTTGAGATTCCTACCGAAGAAAAAAAGGAATGATTTGAGATAAATGAACGAGTATTGCCAGTAACTGACCTGCAAACTAAGGTCGAAAAATATTTCAGGTCATTGTATATTTTAAGAGGTTGCAAATTACTGCGGCCAATGACAGTTTAATCTTTAATTGAGGCAATCAATGATAATGACTTGTACAGGAAAAAAAAAAAAAAAGAATCAATGATAGTGACTTCTATTGGAGTTGTTCGGACGCATTGGGAGTGGATTATTTGTGAAAATTTGGAGTCTTTGATCAGTGTATCTTCTCAGAGAGGTTGGACTGGATATAAGCCATCTGAGGTAATTGAAGGATGTTTAAACCATGGTATTATATAATAACAATTTGAATGCTGTAGTTTGTGGGTAAGAGTAAATGAAAGAAAGTTTTCCTCCATCGCAAGGTAAGGTTTAACACACCATTCTAGGGTTTTAGTATGTTTTCCGAAATACCTTCTTTATACCGCCCATGTAAATTGGCCCATGGTCAAGGGATTTCTCTTCACCGTGACTCAATGAAAGTTTGGTCCTCAATGAAAAGTATGCTTGGTCGTCAGATTAGATTTTCATATCATTGATTGGGGCATGTTCTTGCTATAGACGAAGGTCAATCCATGGTCTCTCAATTACATGGGATGGGGGGGGGGGGG